>NC_134897.1:9902424-9934924 GCF_041734735.1 Babylonia areolata | reverse complement strand
TATCCACCTCCACCGAGTTGACTTAGCGACATTGCCGGGCCACCTTTGACGTGTGACCTCATGGCGAATTCTCATTGACAGGTTTTCGTGGGATTTGGACAGAGAGAACCTTGATGTGACTGTGAATGGGTGGATCTGGGTAGTTTGGGACAATTATATGTTCTGTTATTATAAGGATATCGCCGCTGACAGTCCGGGAAGCCAAGCACACAAAAGCGGTAAATCGTATTTTTCATTTGTCTTCTGCTACTGACTGACTCTGTGTGAGTGTGTGTGTGTGTGTGTGTGTGTGGAAGACAAAAAAGTGAATCGTATTTTTCAGTTGTTTCTGCTGCTGACGTGTGTGTGTGTGTGTGTGTGTGTGTGTGTTTTCTTTCCTTTTTTGAGGAGGGGAGCGGGGAGTCTGTCTTTTCTTTCCAAGGTTTTTACTTCCTGTCAAACGTTGGGTCCGCGGGGAGATATTTCTCTGCGGGCTAGCTTGTAAAGATCTGTGACAGTCTGCCAAGAAACACAGGAAAAAACAAACAATGACCTGCCACGATCGCTGCAAGTTTGGCATTTTACTTCAGGAAGGAGAGAGGAGGTCTGGGGGGGGGGGGAGGCGGGCGGACATGGAGGGAATGGCTGGTGGTGGCTGGCGTTTCGATTCTTTGCAAAGGCGTTGAATGTGTGTGTGTGTGTATTGTGTGTGCGTGCGCGCGCGCGCGCGTTATGACGCATTGTCTGCAGCAAGCGTAGCTTTTGTTCAAGTAGCTTTGTTTGCGAAAAACATGCGTGGTTGTGCAGGTACATTGATTCAGTCGGTGCTAGGTGAAGCCCAAGTTGATTCTGAAGAAGGGTTACGTATATCAATACTAACGGTGGACTGTGGGTGTGTGTGGGGAAGCGGGGGGGTGTAAGAGAGAGAGACTGCGTGGTGGATAAATGAGGTGTTGGGGGCAAGGAGGGGGGATTTGGGGGGGGGGACGGAAGAAGGAGCGCAGATTCCATGATCCAGGGCAGGGTATATCACAGCGTCTCACGCACAACAGAGCGCACGTGACCAGCACGTACCTCCGCCGGGTCGATACATCTCGTGCTGACCACGGTAATGGACGTGTGGAGAAGGCATCGCCCCACGGGACAGCTGTAAACAGGGACAGCTTTAGGCACACGTCAGTGGCACGATCAGGTTCTAAATCAGGGCGGATCGAACCGCTCTACCGGAATGTGTGTATGTATACACAGGGGGGGAGGGACAGTGGGTGAGCGGAGGTCAGGCGGAAATGATTCCGCGGTTTGATGTCTGCTGTTCTGCGAGACAATGGGGATGGGATGTCCCACAGGAGACGTGCACGTACAGCAGTGCCTGGACCCAGGTTCCGAGCGGTCTGTGTGAACTGGGGATAGCAACTTTCGTCAGCTTCAATTCACCTACACAATGTAAACGGACGAGATTGTTGCTTCTGGTTCTACAGTTCTCTGTCCAGCTATCCTGGGGACAGTATTACAGAATGGTTGAAAAATACGAGGTCCAACAGAGATTTTTTTTAATAATCTAGGAGTGTGTGCGTGTGTGCGCGTGTGTGTGTGTGTGTTTTATGATCCCCATTCAGTCTGTTTACACTCTGTGCTTTTGTGATTTTTACTGACTGAAACGTTAACTATTTAGACCTGAAGCTGATACTGTTGTCCTTATCTGGACATTTGATTATTAAGTTGAACATGTGAATATACGGGGAACATCAGTCACTCAGCCACTAATGAAGCACCGCAAGATAAGTTGGAAGACTGAAACCTGTAGCCATGCTTTCAGAAATACTATACGTTCGATCTGTGTCAAAGCGATAGAGGGAAAAATGCTAAATCAAACGAAATCATTTGGCATGTAGCCGAGCCAAATACAGGGATGTGTTTGATTCGTTTCAAATGAAAGAACCAAGAAGATATTCCTTTATTTCCATTTTCCGTTAGACACAGTATTTGTGTGTAAAGACGAAAATGAAATATCAACGTAAAGCATTCTTTGGTCTTTGGTAGTTTGTTTTCATTGAAGATTTGAAAAATGAAAGAACTGAAAACTACAAACACTATTTTGCGAGCATGTTGCTAATATGTGGGCCTAAGTGTTGTTCTGGGTCTGCCAACGAAGTATGGAAACATTACACTTAAAAAAAAGTAGGAATTAAACAGAACATTTCATGTATGCATAGTCTTTTTTACACGATATGTACATTAATATCCTCTGGAGATACTTTACAGAACTGCACGGTACTTACACATATTATACTTATGATGCAAAGAAGCAAAAGGATTATTTTTTCCCCATTTATTTTGGTTTGATATCATTAAACAGTGAAAAGACGCTAAACTTTAAAAAAAAAAAAAAAAAAAAAAAAAAGTAATGACAGGCAGTAGATTACATTTGTTATCTACGGTAGTCATCGCTGTTCCCAAGCACAGAAAGAGGCCAAGTAGACCCGTGTTCGGCATGACGTTATGAATCGTGCCGTTGGAGGGAAGGGCGGACATTTCTAGACATGCTCATTGCCGGGAATCGATGACAGGGGAGGCAATCAATAGTCAGTGCTGACCTCAATGGTCAGTTGCCGTTCCTCTCAAAACTCAGTGCAGGTCTGCAGTGTGGTGACTCTGTCTTGGGATCTGAATCATAGTTTTCTCTTGTTTTTTTAATGTGCGTATGTCTCGCAAACTGGTTCCACCCCCAATCCGTTCTTTCGACCCGAAGCTATGTAATGTTCTGGAGTCAGGAAGTTCTGATTGATTCCTTGTGGACCTGCAGCTGGAATGGCGTCATTTTTTGTGGCGTAATGGGTGAGGCATTACAACTTTGACGTCATTGCGCTGCTGGCGATTGTTGCTATTAAATAGACAGACAAATGGATCTCGTCGTCTGTACGGCTCCCCCTCCCCCCCCCCCCCCCCCCCACACACACACACCCTCCTTCCATCTTCCTTCCCCATTCATATCTAGGAACCCCTCACCCCCATTCCCTAAGATCTTCAAATCTTTTACAGTTCCACTCTCTTGTAGGTTGTATGATTGGACAGAATCAACTTCTGTCTCTCTGTCTAACTGTCTCTGTCTGTCCTTCCATCTTCCTTCCCCATTCATATCTAGGAACCCCTCACCCCCATTCCCTAAGATCTTCAAATCTTTTACAGTTCCACTCTCTTGTAGGTTGTATGATTGGACAGAATCAACTTCTGTCTCTCTGTCTAACTGTCTCTGTCTGTCTCTCTGTCTCTCTCTCTCCGTCACACACACACACACACACACACACACACACACACACACACACACACCTGAACACTGTATTATTACATGAACACACAACTCTTTTTTAAGCGGTGATAATAGGAAGAAAAAAAATGCTATGGGGTGGAGAAAAAGGGGGGGGGGAAAGCAATCGAAGACCGCAAAGTAGTCCATTATGTCATCTCTGATGGAAAGAACTTTTTGAAGCAGACCATTTTACCCAAATATCGATTTTTGGAAGCGTCTCGTCAAGAACCTTGCCAGTGGCAGTGATTCGCCTACCATTGATATTTGACAGCCATCACTATAAGATATAATGGTGCTCTTACATGGTAGTGGAGAAAACCGCGACACTCTTGCCCACCATTATGATTTTTTTTCGGTAGTTTGTACGGATATTTGATTTTTTTTTTTTTTTAATCTAAAGTACGGGACCACTGTCACGAGTTTAGAAATACGGCTTTACTGTAAGTGTGATCGAAAATATAATGTTTTCAAATGGTCTTCGCCACAACTGAGCTGTGTATAACCGTAGTTACAAAAAACGTTCACTTCGAGGAGAGCGAGGCGCGTCCATTTGACTAATGGTGGTGAAGACAGTGACGAAGAAAGCGGAACAGTTCATTCGTCTTTCAAGAAGAAGACTGGACAAAACTTCCGAGCTTAGTATTGGGAGACATCCTGCACTCAAAGCGATGGGGGAAAGGTCTGGAATGTGCACACAGTGCGGCTTGCCGGTGTAATTGTTAGTGTTGCACATGGCAGACTTGATGACCGGCCACGACACGTGGAGAGAAAGAAGCACGTCAGTGTGGTGACTGGACCAAAGTCAGCCTGGGCAGTCACAAACATTTTTTTTGGGGGGGGGAAGATACTCGACTTCTCAGGACACCTCACGTCAGAAGTAAGACCTATGGACACACATCGTTTTCTTTTCAATCGCCAAAGACGTGGAACAAGCTCCCTGATAACCTCCGTCATTCTGATTCCCTCGCATCTCGTCTCAAAACTCACCTTTTCCCTCAGCAATAAGTTCAATTGTGGCAGGTCCACTTCCTTTGCGTTAGCTGTGCTTGACTATGTGTGTATACATATGTATGTGTACATAACTACATGCATGTATATGAATGTGTATTGTGTGTGCGTGTGTTCATGTAAGTTTGTGCCTGCCTACGTATGCGTATGTTTAGGGTAGCTGTTAGATACACATGTATGTTAAAATGTATGTATGCAGTGTGTGTGTGTGTGTGTGTGTAGTCACATTTTGGTGTGTGTGTGTATGTAACATTGATGTAATGTTTTATGTTAACAAAAGCGTTTTTGTAAAGCACCTAGAGCAGATTTCTGGATAGTGTGCTATATAAGTATCCATTATTATTGTTATTATTATTATTATTATTATTATAAGAAAGCAGATTGCGAGCCTTCTATTCAAAATGCAGCTCGGTCGGAAACGACCATGGGTTGAACTCCTGGTAAAATACAGCCTTCCATTCACGGTTGCTGACGAAATGACTGAGGCACTCGAGTTGTGATTTTTTGTTGTTGTTGTTGTTGTTATTGTTGTTCTTGTCCTCTTGCATGTAGGTCCGTGTCCTTGCAGTTAAATGATGAATTTTCTTTCCTTCCTTCTCTCTGTCTTGTGCTGTGTGTGTGTGTGTGTGTACACATTATGCTGAGACATGTACACTTCGAAATGGGTATTCGTTGATCACGACTGCAAAAAAAAAAAAAAAAAAAAAAAAAAATTGTGCAAGTTAAGTACTCCCCAAACTAATGAAAATTGGCCATTTGTGGGTTTGAAAACTACTGAAGGGCACTTTATGGGGTATGCAGGTCTGTGCTTCCAACACACTGGTTGTGGGACGAAAGGCTAGAAACGAAAGGAAAATACCAGACAATTGTATTTGTATTTGTATTTCTTTTCATCACATCAGATTTCTCTGTGTGACATTCGGGCTGCTCTCCCCTGGGAGAGCGCGTCGCTACACTACAGCGCCACCCATTTTTTTGTATTTTTTCCTGCGTGTAGTTTTATTTGTTTTTCCAATCGAAGTGGATTTTTCTCTACAGAATTTTGCCAGGAACAACCCTTTTGTTGCCGTGGGTTCTTTTACGTGCGCTAAATGCATGCTGCACACGGGACCTCGGTTTATCGTCTCATCCGAATGACTAGCGTCCAGACCACCACTCAAGGGGGAGAAAATATCGGCGGCTGAACCGTGATTCGAACCAGCGCACTCAGATTCTGTCGCTTCCAAGGCGGACGCGTTACCTCTAGGCCATCACTCCAGTTTGTATTGTTAAAAACTGATTATGATATTACCGAAGACTGAGGAAGGTTCCTGAAGGAGACAGTGAAAGTAACACAGTGAACAGCAGGAAGTGGGCAGCTCAGCAGCAGTGCAGGGTCTCCACTGGTGTGTGGCCTGGTAGCCCCAGGTATCGGCGTTTGCTGCCAGTGAAGTATACTTGATTTATAATATCACCACGCTTGCCTGATTTAGCTGTCTTTCTGCACTTCGACGTGTTTGTGGTGATGGTGGTTATGTCACAAGAGCGTTTTTATTTTGTATTTTATCAACATATAATGCTATTGAGATGAGATCTAGATCTTAGAGCATTTGCTGACATTTAAAAAGGTACCAATACTGAATGCTTAATAATCCAGATCCATGAGTATTTGTTGGCGTTCAAACGGGTACAAAAAATACTGAATAATCCAGATCCAGGAGCATTAATTTTGTTGAAATTCAAAGGGGTCAAAATACTGAATACTTAATACTCCAGATCCCATCTCAATACCATTATTTGTGGATAAAATATTTAATTGTAAAAACCAGCGCCGGTCTTCCTGTGCGAAACCCTAGCCTCTGTCCCTCAGCTCATTTCTTACAAAGGCAGACCCCCCCCCCCCCCCCCCCCCCCCAAGGCTGAAGAAGCGCAATGGCAGAGGCGAGGTATTTGTCAGTGGTGGAGATTGGCTTCTCTCTGGTGGTTTTCTCATTTCCGGTCAACATCAGGGAGTGTCTGTTCACCACTGATGTAACCTACACATATACCCCGATCCCCTAACCGCCAAAGCCCAAGCCCCCACCCCCACAGTTGTTTCTATCTCACCACATGGCGAGAGGTCGATTGTCTGCCAGAAAGCCAGCTGTGTGAATGTCTGATTGCAGTCTTGGTCACCCCCCCCGCCCCCCCCGCCTCTCCGCCCCCCTCCGATTAATTCTTTATGATAGTGACGTTAGGTGAGTGATCTCTGCCCTTGTCTGTGTCAGTGTGTTTTCAGAAACGCACTCTCTCTGTCTGTATTTCTGTTTGTCTCTCGGTCTTCCTGTCTCTGTGTGTGTGTGTGTGTGTGTGTACCTTCCTCCTCCACCTGTCTCTTCTCTCTGTGTCTCCCTCTGTGTGTGTGTGTGTGTGTGCGCGCGCGCCTTCCTCCCCCATCTGTCTCCCCCACCTGTCTCTTCTCTCTCTGTCTCCGTGCGTGTGTGTGTACCTTCCTCCTCCACCTGTCTCTTCTCTCTGTGTCTCCCTCTGTGTGTGTGTGTGTGTGTGTGTGTGTGTGTGCGCGCGCCTTCCTCCCCCATCTGTCTCCCCCACCTGTCTCTTCTCTCTCTGTCTCCGTGTGTGTGTGTGTGTGTGTGTGTGTGTGTGTGTGTGTGTGTACCTTCCTCCTCCACCTGTCTCTTCTCTCTGTGTCTCCGTGTGTGTGTGTGTGTGTGTGTGTGTGTGTGTGTACCTTCCTCCCCCACCTGTCTTCCCCCACCTGTCTCTTCTCTCTGTGTCTCCGTGTGTGTGTGTGTGTGTGTGTACCTTCTTCCCCCACCTGTCTCTTCTCTCTCGTTATGTGTAAAGTTGTTGAGCTTCCACAGTTTTTGTGGTGTTGTTGTTTTTCATCAGTGGGTCTTTGGCACTCATTTACCACGCCTACTTCTGTTCTCTCCTCGCTTGCCAGTGGTTGATTTTTTGTCAGAAAACTTCCTGCTTGATTGCTTGATCCGCTACCGGCGAAATTGCTGTAATCTGATAAGTTGTTTGTTGTTGTTTTTCCAACAGGCAAGTTAGAATTGTCCCAAATTTTTGGTTTTATTGTCTTGATCATGGGGAGACTGGTGTACGTAAAAATCACACACACACACACACACACACACACACACACACACACACACACACACACACACGTGTGTATATATGTGTGTGTGTGTCTATATATATATATATATATATATATATATATATATATATATATATATTATGTCTCTCGTTTCTGTTTTCTCTCTCCACCCTTTTCTGTCTATGCTCTCCACTCTGTAATTATCTTTCTTCCGTTTCTTCGTTTGCTGTCACTCACTCACACACGCACGCACGCACGCGCGTATAGACACACACACACACACACACATACAGTCACACACGCATGCACGTAGACACACGCGTGCGCGCGCTAAAATGGGGCCACTTACTTTCAGGTTCAAATTCCGTCCATTTCTGGATTCTGTCTGGGATCAGTAAGTGGAAACGTTCCATTTCTTAATGGATTGCTTTTAAGGGGACACCTGAACCAAAACGCCACTTCAGAGTGTACCAAGAGTGTACCAACTCTAAGGGGAGGGAGGGGGCTGAAACAGTCTATACTCCTTCCCTCTCTCCTTTTTTGATATGTAGATTTTTTTTTTCTTTATTATTGGAGTGATGGCCTAGAGGTAACGCGTCCGCCTAGGAAGCGAGAGAATCTGAGCGCGCTGGTTCGAATCAGAGCTCAGCCGCCGATATTTTCTCCCCCTCCAACTAGACCCTGAGTGGTGGTCTGGACGCTAGTCGTTCGGATGAGACGATAAACCTAGGTCCCGTGTGCAGCATGCACTTAGCGCACGTAAAAGAACACACGGCAACAAAAGGGTTGTTCCTGGCAAAATTCTGTAGAAGAATCCACTTCGATAGGAAAAACAAATAAAATTGCTCGCAGGAAAAAAGAAAAAAAAGGGGGGGTGGGGGGGAGCGCTGTAGTGTAGCGACGCACTCTCCCTGAGGAGAGCAGCCCGAATTTCACCACAGAGAAATCTGTTGTGATAAAGAGAAATGCAAATGCAAATTGTTGTTTTTTTAATGGAAAGAAAGACACCGAGGGGACCAACTTCTGACCTACTGGTCACAGACGCGGACACCCCACCCCTCTCTCTCACACTCACCCACTCACCCACCCACCCACCCACATACACGCACACATCCACTCACCTACCAACCACACACACGCGCTCGCGCGCACGCTCACACGCTCACACACTCGCGCTCACACACTCTCTGTGCATATTATTAGTACTTTTGCTTATGTATTATTTCATTTCATCGGTAATTTCACTCCAATGGGGAAGGATATGAATGGGAGTGCCGAAGTGAACTAACGACAATAACAAAACAAATGGCCAGCACTCCCATGTGGACGTGAAGAGAAGGGAAGGGGGGTTGGTTGTCTGGAATGAAATGGAGCGAACAGTGAAGCGAGAAACCAAACCGTCCCGCGTTTGTCTTTTCCATATTGGCTGGCCAATAAATGGCCAGTCTGCGGCTGAACCGATCTTGACTCATGGCTTTGGTGTTATTGCTTTTTTTCTTTCTTTTTTTTTTTCTTTTTTTTTTCTTTTTTTTTTCAAATTGATATTTCTTATCTGGGACGAACATGGCGCCTGCTTGAAGGCTTGGATCTTCCATCTCGTTTGAATCTCTTTCTGTTTCTCACTCCATTTCTCCATCTCTCCATATCTCTCTGTCTCTGTCTCTCCTCTCTCTCTCTCTCTTTCTCACTTTCTATCTCTCTGTATCTGTTATCTGTATGTGTGTGTGTGTGTCTCTCTCCCGCTCCCCCCCCCCCCCCCTCTCTCTCTCTCTCCTCCCTCCCCCCTTCCCCCTCTCTCTCTGTCACTCTGTCTCTTTCTCCCTCTCTCTCTCTCTCTCTCTCTCTCTCTCTCTCTGCCTCACCTCTCTCCCCCCCCCTCCCTCCCCCAGCCCCCCCCCTTCTCTCTCTCTCTCGCTTTCTATCTCTTTGTATCTGTGTGTGTGTGTGTATGTGTGTGTCCCTCTCGCTCTCTCTCTCTCCCCTCTCTCTCCCTCTCGCTCTCTCTCCTTCCCTCCCTCCCTCTCTCTCACTCTCTCTCCCTCCCTCTCTCTCTCTCTCCCCCCTCTCTCTCTCTCTGTCCCTCTCCCGTTTTCAGGATGATCTTGGTTCCCTTTTGGTTGTCCCTCTCCCACCAGCCTTCATTGTCTTTCCATTTGTTGTGTCAGTTCTTTGTTTTGTTTTTGTTGCCCAGGCGGGTTGATGTGAAAACGACATTCATGCTTACTCCACTACTTTTATGAAACAAAAGGTTCGTCCCCCCACCCGCCCTCCCCATTTCTTTCACACTTACCCTCCCCTCCCCTCCCCTCCCACACTTCTTCCTTGAGAAATCTAATTCGGTGACGTTGAATTCTTAAATTCTAAGCCATTTGAAACACAGAGCAGCTATTATCTCTCTGAAATAGGACATTTGCTGGAACGTATTGATAGTGCGTGGGACGGGTGTGTGCTTAACTGTGACATTTACATAGAAATGGCGTATGTTTTTTTGTTGTTGTTGTTTTTTTTTGCAAACGATTTGGAAATGGACTGCAACGGAGACAATATTCCAGGATTTGGTCGTAGCAGTTGGTGACGAAAGAAGATTGAATGGAATTGTCAGTGTAAATGGCACTTTCGACGATCTCTTAGACAAGCTTACGCGGAACAATGACAGCAAAAGTGTTTTGTTGTTGTTTTCGTGTTCCAAAACAGGTGGAATCGAATCGTCGAACGACAATGATTCGCTTAAATAAGTTTGTGTGTGGAGTGGGATGGGGGGTGGGGTCGGGGGACAAAGAATATCAAGAGGCAAAGCCTTCAAGACTCACTTGTGCTTCGCGCTTTATCCAGTAATCATGAGGAGAAAAAGAAAGCGATAAAAAAATCGTGAAAAGGTGTTCTGCATTAAATATGATATATATAGAATAAGCTTGGAAGAAAAAAAGGAAAAAAAAAAACAACCCAAAACAGGCATGCGAGCAGGATCGAACCATGCATGTTCAGTTCCAAAGCAAGCTGACTAATCCCCACTGCTGCAGTGCATCTGATGTCACTTTCCAAAATGTTATATTTAAAGGAATGTTGTTGTTCTCTTCTTCGTGCGATAAATAAACGTCATTGTACTGGACGTAATAACACTGTTTAAAGCATGTTTATTGCGTGTTTTAGTATATCTCGATTATTCTTTTATTGCGGCGGTAAAGGAGACCTTGCCATCACTTCAAGCACATCGTAACACAATGCAGATCTCCAGATCTGCACGAACCAGTCCACAACGGGCCGAGAGAACGATCGATTCAGGTTTTCGTTCATGTTCATTCCATTCAATTCCACTTTAGAATATTTGTGTGCAGTAAACACGTCGATTGTGTTGTTAGTATTGTTGTATGTGTTCTGTCCAGAATTTGTATTTCTTTCCTTTTAATTGTGAACAAGAAAAACGAGGTCATATTCTCATCTCACCAAACAGTTCTGGCAACTCATGGTTTTTAGAATTTTCGGATTTCGGAACGTTGATGGTTCGGAAATACAGCTTAATTCGGGAGACTTACAACCTATTATTGGTATGACTGTGAAGATTTTTTTTTCTTACTATGTTTAAGCCAAATTTGGTATTGGCAGTCAAAGTATTTCCAGATAAAATGGCAATGTTAAAGTTTACGACGGAAACACACACACACACACACACACACACACCACAACACACAGCACACACACACACACACACACACACACACACACACACACCACATCACATCACACTCACACACACACACACACACACACACACACACACACAACAAAATGGTCTAGCTTTGTCGACAGAAAAAACATGTATGATGTTTACATGTCAATTTTTAAATTACTTGGTAACGTCATTGATTATAAACAGGTGGTGAAGTCTTTAGGTGTTTATCTTAATTCAAAACTAACATGGAACATTCACTTTGATTACATCTTAACAAAGGTAAAGAAAAGTATCAATCTAATGAAAATTCTAAGCCGCTTACCTTGGGGAATGGATACAAAATCATTGATCCATCTTTCCATGGCTCTTGTAAGATCTAAGTTAACGTATGCACACGAAATACTTTTCAGTGCACCTTAAAATCTATTACAAAAGATTCAAAGTGTAGACTGCAAGGCTATCAAAATTGCCCTCGGAGTGCCCTTACATGCATCCAACCAGGAAACATACAAAACAGCCGGAATTCTTCCTTCAAATGAGCATCGTGAGTTAGCAACAGCAAAATTCGCTGTAAGACACAAAAAATTTCATTGCTGATGAACTGACAGTAAAATCTGACATTGATTTTCCAAAAAGAGCTAAAGCTATTTCATCACAAAAAACAGTTGCAACTTACGTTTCAAATCTGTTAAAAGAATCTGGTGTTAACATGAACGAGTTAGCTATAAAACCATCTTGACTCCTATTCCTTTTTGGGAAATGTTGAAAGCAGATTTTGATATCAACTATTCTGAAACAAAAAAGGAAGAAAACATCAATATCACGACGAGTACTGCAAGAATACACACAGCAGAAAAATATCAGAATCATCTCCATATATTTACAGATGGATCCGTTCTTAATGACAAAAATGCTGGCGCGGCTTTTACTATTCCCGCTTTTAAAGTTGAAAAATCTTACTTTATTGGAAAGAATCTTTCCATTTTTACGGCTGAACTTGTTGCTATTATACAAGCATTGAGCTACTTGGTGAGCCATCAAATAGTTTTCTTGAAAATAGCATTCTTTGTTGATACCAAATCAGAACTTTATGCTCCAGAATCATTTAGCCTTGAAACCAGACCTGACTTAGTTACTGAGGCAAATCATTTGGTACATTGTTTGAGGATTAAAGGCACTGATGTCAGTTTTTGTTGGGTGCCTTCTCATGTGGGCATTTATGGCAATGAAACTGCTGATAAAGCAGCTAAAAGAGGAGCACAAGATTCAGAAAAATCGACAAAAATACTAGTCCGACTTTCCGTAAAAGAAGCATACACTATGTTAGAAAAAACAGCATGGGGTCGATTTTATAAACGATGGAAGACAGAGTCTTCAAAACAGAAAGGGATATTATTCCGCGAACGTATTATTAAAGAAAAAATACCGAATTCCTCAGCTTGTTATACAAGATTAATAACCTCTCCTTTCTTCCGTATAAAACTTGACGCGCTGAAGACAAAATATAGTAAAAATGTTACATGCATTTGTGGTAAGCAGTTCGGCTTGCATCATAGTTTGTTTCGATGTCAGCAGTTACGTATCTTCTTGCCCAGGTATTTCACAGAGAGTAACTATTCTGCAGATGATTTGTGGGAAGTTATTTCTAACGAGGTTCTTTTAGTAGAACTTTCAAAGGCATTAGTTCATAGCCATATTTCTACATTCCTTTAATATACTTCATAATCATGTTAACGGTTTTAGTTATTATCATTATTGAATTGTTACTGTTAAAGCTAATTTCATGTTAGTTATGCATTTCTTAGTAGTTTTCTACCTTTTCTGTTTTATTTTGACTTCTCTTTCCCCTCTCCCTACCCCTCCCCACCCCCCTTTTTTATCGTCTAATATCACTAATAGTGAAAAGACGCTAAACTAAAGAACGAACACACAACACACACACACACACACACACACACACACACACACAACACACACACACACACACACACACACACACACACACACACACACACACACACACAACCGAACACTGGGTTATAACATAGACGATAGAAACAAGCGAAAACCAAATAACTCTTTTATTCCAGTGACAGATTTTTGTTTTTTGTTTGTTTGTTTGTTTGTTGTTGTTTTTTTAAAGAGAGAGAGAGAAGGGGGGGGGGGCGGAAGATTTTCCGTATAGCAAACGGCAAACAATTAAAAACTTCTTTCAATCAATTCAGTCCTAGGGAGTTTCAGCCCCAGGGGGCTTCTATGCCATTCTGATGCAGAACAAACGCAGAAAATATACTGTTTTTTTTCCTTCAAATTACGTGTGGACACATCCGGATATACTGTAGAAGTAAGTTCCCTTTCTTTGTGATTTATGCGTATGTAGGATTCTGAAAACCGTTTAAATGAGACAAATTGTAACGCCAGAGCAATTCTCGGGTACAGGGCCCAGTGAGTTAAAATATCCTGGGTCCTGCTATTCCACAGTTTCCTATCCAAATAAAATCAATATGATCGAAATGAAATTCATTTTTATCCCATATATCACAGTGACAATTTACTTTCCCATGTGGTAAAAAAAAATCCTTTTTGAAGATTGCCCTGAACACAGACAGCAAAACAGACCACCTCTAAAACCCAATTGATTGGTCCTTGACCTGAAACCGAAACTTTCAGTGATGCCAACTGTTTTCGATTTCATCGTACTGGTTTAAACTGATCACGTTTCGTATTTAGTTCCGACGTTACGCCAACGTCAAAATTGTACCGTCGTGTGTATTTTCGGCTAGCTTGGGCCCATCCACATGTTTTCTGGTTGTAAGCTGCTTGGTAGTTTTCACTATGAACTTGGTGCACTGAACGCGGGTTGAGTTAGTGAGTCATTAATCCTTTCACCGCCAGTCAATTTAGAGTACAAAATTCCCTTGTGGTATAAACACAGAAAAGACAGTGGCTAAGAACAGTTGGGGATTCCCCCTGCGATGTATAGAAAATTTGGCCTATTCCTTCCACCGAACATTAAGAGCAGTAGGTTCATGGATAACAGACCAATGAATGATCACCTTTCAGTGACGTGGGTCCTCTACCACGCCTGTGCATAAATGCGAGTTTGGCGGTGAAAGGGTTAATGGGTCTTTGACACTCATTTACCACCTCCTGACCTGTCAAGCCACCAGGGAAGCTGTTGCTGAGCAGCGTAGACAGGCGCGGAAAGCCCGAGCTTCGGAACTGACCCCCCCCCCAACCCCCCCCCCCCCCAACCCCCCCAACTACCGCCACCACCTCCTGTCCACACTGCCCGAGAACCTTCAAGGCGCTGATTGGACTTTCCAGCCATCTGTGCACACATACCGACCCCCAACAACCCCCAGCCCCAGGATGACTAGGTAGGTCCTCGTCGTGCCGACGGACGAACAACACCACTCCCTACTTTTGTTCTCTCTCCTCGCTTGCCAGTCGCTGATTTTCTGACATAAAACTTCCTGCTTGATCTTCCGGCGTAACTGCTGTAGTATGGTAACAAATGTTGGTTTTCCTAGATTGTACACGGTCGATATATATATATATATATATATATATATATATATATATATATATATATACATACATATATATATATACATACATATATATATATATATACATACATATATATATATACTGTATTTTTTTGTATTTTGTATTTCTTTTTATCACAACAGATTTCTCTGTGTCAAATTCGGGCTGCTCTCCCCAGGGAGAGCGCGTCGCTACACTACAGCGCCACCATTTTTTTTTTTTTTTTTTTGTATTTTTTCCTGCGTGCTGTTTTATTTGTTTTTCCTATTGAAGTGGATTTTTGTACATAATTTTGCCAGGAACAACCCTTTTGTTGACGTGGGTTCTTTTACGTGCGCTAAGTGCATGCTGCACACGGGACCTCGGTTTATCGCCTCACCCGAAAGACTAGCGTCCAGACTACCACTCTAGGTCTAGTGGAGGGGGAGAAAATATCGGCGGCTGAGCCGTGATTCGAACCAGCGCGCTCAGATTCTCTCGCTTCCTAGGCGGACGCGTTACCTCTAGGCCTTCACTCCACATGTGTTTGTGTGTGTGTGTGTATAATTTTATATATATATATATATATTGGGTGGGGGGTGTACACATGTACGTGTGGGGAGACTTGCATTGATGACGAAGAGACTGAGCTACAGAAATCGTCTCAAAGTGCAAACAGAGCATCAAGAAGTCTGTGGACCGTGCATAGTTGGCTTACTATGGAAACAGCAACCAGCATTCAAAAACAGACTGACATTTTTTGTAGGGAAAAAAAAAAGTATTTATGCCTTGTGAATAAGAAGTTCGTGTGTATGTCGATGCGACTAAGGGTCTGAGTATTCCTAGAAAATTGTTACTTAAAAAAAATTTCTAATTTCTTTCCAAAACGAGTTCTGAGAGATTGACATCTCTAATTTCCACAAATGTCAGAAAAACCTGTCGACATCTGTGTGCGTGATTCAGCTGCCAGGCACGCGCACACGCACACACACACACACACACACACACACACACACACACACACACACACACACACACACACACACACACACACACACACACACACACACACACACACACACACACACACACACACACACACACACAAAAAAAAAAAGCCGGAGTGGAAGAAACAGTCATCTTAACTGAGTTTTAAAAAGATCAAATAAAAAGAAGTAATCTTGGAAAGTTCAGTGACATCCAGCCATCTCCTCCGCCCCCTCCTCCCCCCCCCCCTCCCCCGCCCCCCGACTCCTCCCTCCCCCCCCTCCCCCACTTCCCCCTCCACATCTCCACCACTCTCTCGGGTTGTTTAAAAAGAAATTTGTTTCATATCCAACTTAAAAAAATGTGCAACTAAAATTGCTTCTTCTGTTTTTTCCCTGGCGCCCAATATTTCACTTTCACCCTTTGACTTTGGCATTAGCACAGGGACCTTGAAGTTCCCACCCCCTCCCCCTCGTAGGGATGCTGGGAATTCTTTCAGTGTGAATCGTATCCCTACCTTCTGGAAATTGTGCCAGAAATTTCCTCTTCGCTGTTGCAGTCTTACCCAACCAGCCCTGAGTTAAACGGAGGTCTGGTGGTCTGAAAAACGTGTGGGATTTTTTTTTTTTTTTTTTTTTTCCCCACAGACTCGTCATGAAAGTGTAAGATTCGAACTATTTCCCTCCCACTTCCTCACACCCCAAATGTTACACAACTCTGTTGAATTCAAGGTTATATTTGTGGCTAGAAGATAATGGGCTAATCTCTGATTGTCAAACTGGTTTTCGAAAACATCACTCTACCATAGATCACATTTTTACTCTCTATGCTATAGTCCAGAATAGTCTAAACAAAAAAGGTTATAAAAAAAAAAGAAAAAAAAAGCTATATATGTTGCTTTCGTGGATTTTAAGAAAGCATTTGACTCTGTTCGACATGATAGATTGTTAGAATGTATATAAAAAAACAACAAAAATGGAATAAAAGGAAAATTTTGTATGTTCACTTCGGGCTATGTATGATTCTTTAATGTCATATGTAAGGATAAACTGTCGGCTCTCAGATTATTTTGCCTGTCCTGTTGGTATTCGTCAAGGATGTGTATTAAGCCCGTGCTTATTTTCTCTTTTTATAAACCAGTTAGCAGATCATGTATCAAGAAATGGAAAGCATGATATTCAAATGCTCCCCGGCATTATGGAATTGTTTATATTACTTTTTGCCGACGATGTTGGTTTGCTCTCACCCACTCCTTCAGGTTTGCAAACACAGTTAAACTGTCTAAATGCTTGCTGTGAAAGAGTGAAACTTAGAGTGAAACTTAGTGTAAATAAAAACAAAACAAAAATTGTTTTTTTCTCAAAGGTGGATTCTTGGGTAAAAGAGAAAAATGGTTTTATGAAGGCGCACCACTCGAAGTTGTGAACGAATATTGTTATCTTGGCTTTAAATTCACAACTAAAATCAGTCTTGAACGGAGCACTAATCATTTGGTAACGAAAGGCAAGAAAGTGCTATTAAGACTAAAAAGAGCATTTCGAAAATATAATGTCGCCCAGTACCTTCTTTAAGATTTTTTATACGAAAATAAAACTAATATTACTTTACTCTTCTGAAATATGGGGAATGCAACGATTGGATCATATCGAAAAGGTTCATATTATGGCATGCAAAAGAATTTAGGGGTTCCTGTGCGCAACCCAAGAAGATGGTGTATAGCGAACTGGGACGTTATCCATTGTACGTGAACTCGTACATCAATTGCCTTCGGTACTGGTTTAAACTTCTGGAAATGGATCAGCAACGGTTACCACGAAAAGCTTACATGTTACGGTATTTAGATGAAAAGGGAAAGAACTGCTGGGTTACACAAATAAGAATTTTTTTTTTTATGTCAAACTGGTTTCGGTATTCTGTGGCTACAACAAGGGATTGGGGATGTTAAATTGTTTCTAAATATATTCAAACGTCTGGTCGACATATTTATTCAGGAATGGTCTGGGACTATTCGAGATAAAAGACATATCCACATTATCGATCATTTAAGGTTGTCTTTGAGAGAGAAAAATACATAATGAATGCTTGTATTTACTGCTTTAGAGTTGCTCTCTCTCAGATCAGACTTGGTGTACTTCCTGTCAGTAATGATATTCATCGTTACAGCAATTCAAACCAGAAAAGATGCTGCCCCTTTTGTATATCAAAAACCGAAAATGAATTGCATTTTCTGTTTGAATGCCCAGTGTTTGCAGATTTAAGAATAAAATCTCTAAAAGATTCAAAGGAGGTCTCATTTGCATATTGCTCTAAGCAGACTATCACCCACATAGGCGTAATCTGTCTCAATATATGTTTCATGGCATCAAAAAAAGATCTCATAATTGTGATCAATGGTGATTACTGAACAGATGTTTGCTACATTAATTTCATACCATGTATATGTTTTTGATGTTGGTGAATGTGTAAGATTAAATGACACTATAAACATGATAATAAAATGCAAAGAAATGTCAAATGTACATTATAAATACGTTTTTTGTGTGATTATTATCATTTTTTTTATTAGTAGTAGTAGTAGTATTGTTGCTATTATTATTATCATTATCAACGTCTGTGTGTGTGTGTGTGTGTGTGTGTGTGTGTGTGTGTGTGTGTGTGTGTGATCATAAAAGAAGTTTGTCAACCCTTGAATTTTTGCCGGCTGAACAACAATCAGTGATAGCCATAACATTCCCTTCGACTTTTTATCCGCGTGCCTGATTCTGTTGAGATTTGCCAGCACGCGAGTTCATATTATGACAATGTTCTTACTATTGATATGTTTATTCTAATAGTACCCATTCGACCTGCCCCCCCACCCCCACCCCCCTCCCACCTTCCCGTGTGTTTGTATAACGGCCTGAGGCCGATGTACAATAAACTATGTGTCTTGTCTTGTCTCTCTCTTTCTCTCTCTCTCTCACACACACACACACACACACACACACACACACACACACACACACAACACTGTGTTCGCGTGTGTTTTGTGTGTGTGTGTGTGCGATCGTGTGAATGCGTGTGTGTATATGCGTGTGCGTGCGTGCGTGTGTGTGTGTGCGTACGTGTGTGTGCGTGTGTGTGTGTGCGTGCGCGTGTGTGTGTGTGTGTGTGTAGCCCCGTGATTTCTCCTGGCGGTGGTAAACATTTGTGTTGTTTTTAGTTTGTGCGGAGAGATGTCCACGAGGCCTCTCACATCCACTCGTCTTTGTCGAACATGTCTTCTCCTGTCAACAGTTTTGGTTTTCCTACTTCTCTGTCGGGACGAAACAGAAGTCCAGTTTGAAAGAGCCAGAGGAAACACCTTTCTTTACGTTTTTAGTCCGGTTCATTTTAATTATTTTGTTCTGTTCGTGTTTGTTTGTTTCTTTCTTTCTTTGGCTTTCTAATCCTTTCCAAAGAAACCTTTCGTTTCGGGACGAGATTCACAGGTCTCTCTCTCTCTGTCTGTCTGTCTGTCTGTCTTCCTCTCTCCGTATCTCTCTCTCTGTCTCTTTCTTTCTTTCTCTCTCTCTCTCTCATGTTCCTTTCTCTATGTGCCTCTCCATGTGTCTCTTTCTCTCCCTCTCCTCCCCTCTTCTCTCTCTCTCTCTCTCTCTCTCTCTCTCTCTCTCTCTCTCTCTCTGACGAGGTTAATAAAAATGGAAAACATGGTTTTCAGTTCATACCTGGTTTATAAGAAATATTTCTCCTGCTGTTTGACATTGCTTTATTTTCTTCATCTCCAGTTGGATTACAATATCAACTGAACAGTCTTGAAAAAGCATCAAAAACTCTCGGACTAAAGGTAAATTTGAGCAAAACAAAAATAATGATTTGTAGAAAAGGAGGTCATTTGTCAGAAGCTAAAAAATGGTTTTATAATGGTGAGGAAAGGGAAATTGTAAACAGTATAAATACTTAGGTTTCCGCTTGACTACCAAACTATCTTTTGTTTTTGCGTTAGAAGAGCATGTGGGCAAAGCAAAAGGCAGGGTCGTTGGAATCATGCGTACACTGTGGAATCTTGGGAGCATGGATAGAATTGTGTTCTTTAAATTGTTCGGAGCACAAGTTAAACCCATGTTGCTGTGTGCATAAGAATTATGGATAACTGCGTTTTCAAACACTAAAATCAGCTGATTTATTTGCATGTAAACAAAACGCCGAACGCAGTGGTATACCGTGATACAGGTAGGTATTGTACATTGACAGCTGCATTAGCGCACTACGATACTGGTTTAAACTGCAACAGATGCCCATAACGAGAATTCCACTACAAGTGTATATTATGAGTGTGAACAAGATGACCAGTTGCCAAAATGATAATTTAAGATATTGGGCGTCTACAATAAAGCGCTTTTTAGATTTTTATGGATTTTCTGAAGTTTGGTTTAATTGTGATGTAGGAAACGAGAAAGCTTTCCTTAGAACATTCAAACGAAGTATGGTGGACTGTTATAAACAAGACTGGTGAAGCAAACTATATAGTAGTAATCGTTATGAAACATACCATTTCTTTAAATCATTGTTGCAGCCAGAAAAATATCTATTTCGTCTTACCATTTTCATATTCAGATTATCTTTCATTAAATTCAGATTTGGAGTAAACGAACTTAAAGTTAATAAGCGTTGTAAGGATAGCCTGGAAAACTGTACCTTTTGTGGAGGGTATGAATACGAAATTCATGTACTGGCAATTTGTCTGCAATACGATATTCTGAGAAAGAAATATTTATCCAAGCATGTACAAAATTTAAGGATTCCCATATTATCCCACTTACTTCAAAATGTCAACAGTATTGTGTCAAGAGATGTAGCAATGTGTTTTTTTTTATGCGCTAAAACAGAGAGCAGAAAGCACTCAGTCTTAGATAAAAGACATGTTTCTGAATTACCCTTGGTTATTTAGTTTTGTTATATATTATCAGTTTATTCCGTCTAACATTTTGTTGTTCATCCAACATTCATGTGTGTGTGTGTGTGTGTGTGTGTGTGTGTGTGTGTGTGTGTACAACACGTGCATTCATATGTATACAGGTCGGCTGCCTTACATTTAAACAGTTCTGAGTTCTCTCTCCCATGTTCCTTTCTCTGTATGTGTGCCTCTCTCTCCCTCTCTCTCTCTCTCCCCTCTTCCCCCCTCTCTCTCTCTGTCTCTCTCAAAAATACATACATTTGCCATCAAACGCTTTCATCAGAAATGTCGATTTCTAATTAATACTAACAAGCATTATTATGATAGGAATAATGATAATCCAAACAATAATAATAATAATATCATTTATTTTCAGTCAAATATCATCTATCTTAGATGAACAGATTATAAATAGATAAACGAACGAAAGCTTTCTTCAAGTTCCCATGCATGCTTCAAATACAGTAATATATGGAGAAACTGGTAGACACCCTTCATATGTGAAATCATATGTTAGATGTATAAAGTATTGGCTGAAATTATCTAGGCTGCCTGTATGAAGAATTTGTAAACAGGCATATGAAATGTTATTTATTGAGCAGGACAAAGAGAAAGAAAATTGGGCATACTTTGCGAAGAAGATTTTAACTATGCACGGATTTGGGATTGTGTGGATGTGTCAGGGAGTAGGCTATGAAGAAAGCTTTATTTTGGAATTTAAAGACAGATTAATTGCCTCATATCAACAAAACTGGAACTCTAAAATGGAAAGTTCTGAAAATATAATTGTTTTTTTTTTTAGTTTTAAAAGTATGCTCGAGCCAGAGAAATATATCGGAACAGTAAGAAATAAATGGCATTGAATAAGTATTGCCAGATTCAGACTCAGAACGCTTGGCTTGAACGCACATCCAAGGTGGTTTTACACTGAACCATCCACACTCTCCCTTTGTCCAATGTGTGGGTTCCAAAGGGAAGATGAAATGCATTTTTTTAAAAATTTAATATATGATAATATTCGTGAAAAATGTGTTGTTTTTAAAAACAAGTGCTGCGAGGAGTAAAGATATCACTGGTGTGTTGAAAATGAATCATGATGACGATACAGTAAGATCACTGGCAAAGTACATTGCTGAAGCATATACTATTCGAAAGAAGAGTAATTCATGTCAATACTTATATTACGTTGATATGAAAAAAAAATTTTTAATGCTTTCGTTTCCATGAAAATGGAAAATTATTTGACTCCAAGTATGTTTATTTTATTTTCTATTTTGTTTCATTATTTTCTTCATTATTGTTCCGATTGCACCCCCGTGTCACCAGGGCTGTATAGCTAATGACATTAAACCTTTCAGTGTTCAGTGTTCTCTCTCTCTCTCTCTTGTTCCTTTCTCTCTCTGTGTGCCTCTCCCTGTTTCTCTTTTTCTCTCGGTCTCTCTCTCTCTCTCTCTCTCTCTCTTTCTCTCTCTCTCACTCTCTCACCCTCTCTCACCCCATTCCCATTGTGTTCTCAAGGACAACTCTTCGCCCAGTTCATTTCCCCACCCGCCTCTTTTCTGTTGTGGCCCAAGGACGATGTACATTAAAACTTTTGAGTGAGTTGTTTGTCTCAGTTTCCCTCTTTCTGTCTGTCTGTCTGTTTCCTTCTTTCTATCCCTTTATCTCTCTGCCTCTGTGTCTGTGTCTATCTGTCTCTGTCTCCCTTTCTGTCTCTCTCTCTCTCTCTCTCTCTCTAACTCCCTTCTTTATCTCTTTGTCTCTATCTGTCTGTGTCTGTCTGTCTGTCTGTCTGTCTGTCTCTCTCTCTCTCTGTCTCTCTCTCCAGTCTGATGCAGTCACGCGCTCACACGAACACCCACATTCGCACAAACACACACACACACACACACACACACACACACACACACACACACACACACACACACAGAGAGAGAGAGAGAGAGAGAGAGAATACATGATAAAAGCACAATACAGACAAAAGTATGAATGTGTTATTTAAAATCCTGTTCTTCTGTCGAACACAACTCAGTGGTAGGAAATCATCCTTCATTTTTTTTATTCAGTCCAGACAGAAGACATGAAATCTGAGAACATCTGGGAGGAGAAGAAGAACAGTGTAGAGCAAGGGAGAGAAGGTGTTGGGGGTGGGGGGGCGGGGGGGGGGGGGGGGGGGTAAAACAAGAATGTAGAATGGACGACATGATTTTAGCCAAAAAACCCACAACAAAAACAGCAACAGCAGCTAAATGTGTTCCGGTCGTAGCAGGTTGGGTTTTTTGTTGTTGTTTTTTATGACATTGCATCGGAAGCTTTTGAGAATGGTGGGACCTGTTAGCTTTCGATTTTCGGCGCTGGTTTCGATCTTGGTCGGTAATTGTGGAGTGTGTTCGTCTGTTTGTTCCCTTCTTCTGTGCCCATCTCTGACAGGGTGCTGTCGGCAGCAGAGGAGATAGCCATCATCAATCTTTCTCACTCTGTTTCTGTCTCTGTCTCTGTCTCTCTGCCTCTGTCTGTCTGTCTCTTTCTCTCTTTGTTTGTGTCTGTCTGTCTGTCTGTCTTTGTTTCTGCCTCTCTCTCTCTCTCTCTCTCTCTCTCTCTCTCTCTCTCTCTCTCTCTCTCTCTCTCTCTCTCTTTCTTGTTCCTTTCCGTTTCTACCTTCTTCATTTCCATTATGCGTGTGTGTGTGAGTGCGTGTGTACATATGTCTGTGAGTGTGTATTATGTGTGCGTACGTGCGTGTGTGTGAGTGAGTTGTGTGTGTGTGTGTGTGTGTTCGCGCATGGTTGGGTGAGTGTGTGTGTGTGTGTGTGTGCGTGTGTTCCTGTGATCTCCAGGCAGCAACAAACGGCTGTTTTATTTTGGGCGTGTGAGAGATCTGCGACCAGGCCTCTCGTTTCCAGTCATCTTTGCCAGTTAATTCTTCCTCATTACACGCTTTTATCTCCAGGGAAATGCAACAGATACGGTGCATTTTTAGTCAGTCTTCTGTGTGACGCTCTGTCAGACTGGCAGTTACCTTTCCTTTTCAGAATGTCTGTTTCATAACATTGCTTTCTTTTTTAAAAGATGCGTGTTTAATAAGGTAATTAAGATAAATCCGTTATGAAGTAATCTTTATGGATGATGGCATAGCGAAAAATCTTTACTTAGAACAAAGGGTTCCAGTTGATCCAACTAGTTGAAGAGAGAGTTCGATGAGAAAATTCATTGAATGTTGGGATATGGAGTCATTTTCATTGTACGACATTCTTCAGAGTACGAGTTTGCCGGGATTAACGGTACAGCAAGAGAAAATCAAACGCCTTCAATTCGTCCCAAGCGTAACGATGTCGATACGTCATTGTACCTATTTCTTGAACATAAACTAAAACAAGAAATACATAATGATATCATTATAACTGCTTCTGGAAACATAGGAACATTTTATGGGGGGACATAAGAACATTTTTGATTACATCTGAGCAGGTTTGTCAAATAGACTAATAATTTGTTAAAGGAAAACGCTCAGTGATGGTTTGAAATCTGTAGAGAGTAATGTTTATATGTCTCAATAACATTCCACGGATAATATTTACCAGGAAGGAATGGATAGTTGCAAGAGGAGTAAACATTATATCAAGTCAGTGTAGTAATAGAAAACATTATTTCAAATCAGTATTCTAATATCCTTGTCAATGTAAAAGAAGTAATATCTTTCGCACGTGAATACACCAGAGGAGGGTTAGTAGTCAACCTTAGGTAAAAGAACAGTGGGAAAAAACCACATTGATGTTTGGATATAACAGTGTTGTTAACAGAAAGGCTTTACAGTGGTAAGAGCGAAGAGGGTAAAATGTGAGAGACTCTCGAGAGATTGTCCGTTTGTTCGAGAGTGTTCACAGGACACTGGTCCAGATAGTACCATCAGTCACTGGAGCACAGGACACTGGTCCAGATAGTACCATCAGTCACTGGAGCACAGGACACTGGTCCAGATAGTACCATCAGTCACTGGAGCACAGGACACTGGTCCAGATAGTACCATCAGTCACTGGAGCACAGGACATTGGTCCAGATAGTACCATCAGTCACTGGAGCACAGGACATTGGTCCAGATAGTACCATCAGTCACTGGAGCACAGGACATTGGTCCAGATAGTACCACGAGTCACTGGAGCACAGGACACTGGTCCAGATAGTACCATCAGTCACTGGAGCACAGGACACTGGTCCAGATAGTACCACCAGTCACTGGAGCACAGGACACTGGTCCAGATAGTACCATCAGTCACTGGAGCACAGGACACTGGTCTAGATAGTACCATCAGTCACTGGAGCACAGGACACTGGTCCAGATAGTACCACCAGTCACTGGAGCACAGGACACTGGTCCAGACAGTACATCAGTCACTGGAGCACATGACACTGGTCCAGATAGTACCATCAGTCACTGGAGCACAGGACACTGGTCCAGATCAGTCACTGGAGCACAGGACACTGGTCCAGATAGTACCATCAGTCACTGGAGCACAGGACACTGGTCCAGATAGTACCATCAGTCACTGGAGCACAGGACACTGGTCCAGATAGTACCATCAGTCACTGGAGCACAGGACGCTGGTCCAGATAGTACCATCAGTCACTGGAGCACAGGACACTGGTCCAGATAGTACCATCAGTCACTGGAGCACAGGACACTGGTCCAGATAGTACCATCAGTCACTGGAGCACAGGACACAGGTTTCATTCTGCAGAAAGCGTGTCGGGATCATTTTAGTCAATTGCCTGTATGGGTGGAAAACCCTTTCAGCGTGTTACTTATACGCCGAGAGTCCTGGCTTTTCCCATATCCTGGACTCTCCCGTCGTGTCCGACGGATGAGTAGGCAGGCAGGTCATCTGCTGATGTGGGTCCTCCTGTGGGAATGAAGACCGATTCCCGAGGTCACAAAATACAGTCACGGTAAGACGCTCTTTGGCAGTGTAGGTTACAGTAGCGGAGGCTGTAGCTGTAAGGCTGCCTTTTGAACCCCCCAACTCAAGAAAGCCCCCGGATTGTTACTGCATCACTTCTTTGGTGCTCATTAATTGAGGTTGTTTTTGTTTTGTTTTTGTTTTGTTTTGTTTGCTTGATTGGTATAGATACTTATATAGCGCCTATCCTCGGTCGGAGACCAAGCTCTAAGCGCTTTACAAACACGGAGCTATTTGCACAACAGGCTGCCTGCCTGGGTAGAGTCGACTGACGGTTGCCATTAGGCGCTCATCATTCGTTACCTGTGTCATCCAATCAGATTTCAGGCACGCATACATACTCACTCAGACAACATGTAACATTTAACATTTTACGTGTATGACCGTTTTTGGTTATTTACCCCGCCATGTAGGCAGCCATACTCCGTTTTCGGGGGTGTGCATGCTGGATATGTTCTTATTTCCATGACCCACCGAACGCTGAAATGGATTACAGGATCTTTAACGTGTGTATTTCATCTTCTGCGTGCGTATACACACGAAGGGGGTTCAGGCACTGGCAGGTCTGCACATATGTTGACCTGGGAGATCGGAAAAATCTTCAGCCTGTAGCCACCAGGCACCACCATTGATTCGAATCCTGGACCCTCAAATTGAAAGTCCAACGCTTTGCTGTTGCGCCCGTCAAGGGTCTCATTCTGCCTGCACAAGACACGTTCCTGGAAGCTCCCTTCCGGCGATTTTAATTGTAAACTCGCAGATCCAGACTGGGGGTTAATTTTCTGTGAGGCGGAGACCGCTTCTGCGTTCTCCCAGTATCCCTCCAAACCCCCTAAACCTCCCTATGAATCTGTCGACAACAAAACAATCGACCTGCGATCGATTAGGATAACGATGACGATACTTTGAATAGGAAGATCAATAACGGTGAGGATGACGTCGCCTTGGTAATCTGTCTCAGACTGCTGAAATGAATGGGTGTATTCCTCACATCCTTTTTGAATATCGACTGGCTTCGACCAGGCCTCACAGATGTAGCCAGCGATCGCCATGAGAAACGTGAGCAGCACTCTTAAAGGCACGTGCGTCACGCGATGACACACGAATATGTTGTCCCAATCTTCCTGTGATTCTACTTCTTCTCATTCGTCAGATGGACATCCCAGTCTCTGCGATGAAGGTAGCTGTACGCTGCAGGTCCTCCACACAGCCATAGAGCTTCCGGGGTTCCTGTAATTCCAAGGGACACAACGCTGACAAGTACCATTATGGACGGACACCCCCCCACCCCCTCCACTTTGATATCAAGACTGTCAACGGAGGTTTGAGTTCTTAATCCGTTATTTCTATTTCATAAGACAATGGTGTTGTCTGCTGCGACACAGTGGTTGATTGTGTGTGAATCTTACTGTGTATATCAGCATAAAGACCGGGATTCGTTAACCCTTTCACCGCCAGTCAAATTAGAGTACAAAATTCCCTTGTGGTATATACACAGAAAAGACAGTGGCTAAGAATAGCTGGGGATTCCCTCTGCGATGTATAGAAAATATGATCTATACTACCACTGAACATGAAGAGCAGCAGGTTGGGTTGGTAGATAACAGACCAGTGAATGGTCACCTTTCAGTGGCATGGGTCCTCTACCACGCCTGTGCATAAATGCGAGCTTGGCGGTGAAAGGGTTAAGGCTCTTTAGAAAAGGAGCAATGACCACACGGTGAGTGCTGCGCCATGTCTGTGACCGTACGTGTGGGAGTGTTCGGGGAGGTAAAGGCAGAAGTGGGGATGGACAGTGATCACAGGAAAACACACCAGCCGACAAACTGACCTCAGTATTTGCAGAGTAAGCTGTCACACAGGTGGAATCGAGACAGTTGTACAGTGGGTCTTCGACTTTGATGCATGTTTTATTTATTGAAGACGTTTCTCAACGATATGGGATAAAGAGTCACTGTATTCAGTCGTAAATATTAAGTTAGTACTATTGATGTTGCATAATATCCTCCATGCCCTAAAAGGGGGTCGAAGAAATAGATATCCGTGTGTGTGTGTGTGTGTGTGTGTGTGGTGCGTGTGTACGTCACCGCTTTCGTGCTCTTAGTCATGTCTACGCATGTGTAGCGCGCGCTTGCGTATGTGCGTGTTGAGTGTGAATTTAAAGGGCTAAAGTTTAATGGGTTTTTTTTTAACCAAGTACTTTCGATTGAAAACACGCCTAATTGCGTACTTATCCCTCCCCATCCCCCGCCTTCCAGCCTGTCTGGCAATCAGACTCACTTTTTGACAAACGGCAAGTTCCTGTGAACAGCGACCTGTGTGTGTGTGTGTGTGGTTGACGTGACTGGATGCAGTAGGTCCTTGTGAAGCTCGACGTCCGCTTGCTACAGACGGGTCCTGTTTCCTTTGTAGAAAGCATTGTTCTTCTTCTCCCTCAGCTCTCTTGTGGACGAGTCGTTGGGGTGACGCACAGAAGACCCTGTTCACCACACTCCTCCTCAGGTCAGTCGTTTGTGTGTCAAAGCCTGGGTCTCTGCAAAAACGGTTTTGTTGGCTGGTTTAAATGGATGTGTAGACATTATGTGCTTTGAAAAGCTCCAGTGTGTGTGTGTGTGTGTGTGTGTGTGTGTGTGTGTGTGTTCACGCTTATTTCGCTGATGATGTTTGTACTCAGAACGGAAGTAGGGATTTATTCCAGAACCATCTGGAAGTGCCCTGAACATTGTCTTGTGCCATGCCTGGATGGGTTGAATTACGAGTCATTATTCTTAATTTCGGTACTCTCTCTTTTTCTCTTTCTCTCGTTTTCTCTCTCTCTCTCTCTCCCCCTCTCTCTCTCTCTGTCTCACTCTCTTTCCGTCTCTCTCTCTCTCTGTCTCACTCTTTCTTTCTCTTGCTTCTCTGTCTGTCTGCCTCTCTGTCTCTGTCTGTCTGTCTCTCTCTCTCTCTCTCTCTCTCTCTCGCTGTTGTGAGCGTGTCTGTCTCTCAAATACGCATGCACGCGCAGAAACACACACACAGAAGGAGGCGTGGAATTTATCTGATAGAGTAGTGGACTAAAGACAGCGTAGAGAAAAGAAGACAGAAAAGGTGTCACAATAACAGCAACAAAAACAACAACAACAAACCAACAGAAAATGGCGTCAAAGATGGTAGAAAGACGAGCGAGACACGTGTGGAAATGCACACTGCAAGGCAGGGTGTGTGATTGATTTCTGTAGGATCCATAAGAGTCACCTGCAGAAAACATGCATGATTACCTTTCTTGCAGTCATCGTCATCATTATCAGAGGGAAAAGGGAGAAAGGGGACCGAGAGAAAGGGAAGGGGAGGGGGAAACGGGCGCGGGGAGAGAGTGTTTGCATGCGTTTTTTTTTTCTCCATCCATCCATACAAGTCAGCTTGCCTCCTTTCTTCTTCCCCATCACCCCACCCACCCATGCTAACACACACACACACACACACACACACACACCTTCCTTCTTCCGACCCCAAACTACGCATGTATTCATCTGGCCTGTAACAGCAAAGAGACAATCGCACACGTCACCTTCCCCACGGCGACTGCTTCAAGAAGTGTAACCCCCTACACACACACACACACCCCCAAACCCCCCACCCCACCCACCCCACCCCTCCAGCTTGTTTGTCGGGGCAGTGTTTCATTGTCTGAAGAGAGACAGGACGATGTTTGGTTTTTTTGCTTTTTTGTTGTTGTTTTTGTTTTGTTTTGCCGGCCCCTCGAAGATAACTGCGCACGTGCGCTGTATTGCGTTTTCGCTGCATGCTGCAAATGTGACTTGAGTTCGTTATGACTTTGTTTGTGACAGAGTGAGTTTGTGATAAAGACTAGTACGGGGGCATTGCAAGCATGCATACAGTTTGATAAGTGTCGAAGTACGGTCGAATAATGCAGAGTTCATCTTCGGACTGTGCATACGTATTAATGAATTCTCTGTTTGAACGAGCGCGCCTGCCCTCCCCCCCCCTCCCCATCCTACACACACATCAGCGTTCACGTCCTAAACATTTCTTTTGTATGTGTGATTTTAAATCACTTGATATACCCTTTATAATTATTATTTTGAAAACGTGTTGACGTCCAACCACGTGAGCGTCCAGTGGCAGCCGTCAGTCGGCTCTACCACAGGTAGGCAGACTTTTGTGGAAATGGTTTCGAGTTTGTTTAAAGCTTGGTCTCCGCCCGAGGATCAGCGCTGTATAAGTATCCACATGAAAAAAATCAAACCAACCACCTAAAGACAAAAGCGTGTCAACCCTAGTGCCTGAGAGAGTACCCTTTTCTCACACACCTCTCTAGGACTGTTCCCCGTGGCGTTACCTTGGCGACAAGCCACAGAGTCTCCCCTTTCTCTTCTGCCTCGACTGGCTACCCAGCCATCTCCGTAGTTTTGAGTTCTTGACCATGCTGCCACCTTGAGTTCAAATCCTCGGTGAAGTGTGGACAAGTTTCTGGTGTCGATTCACCGTAGCCTAGCGTGCTGCTCGCAAGGTTCGAACTAAATCTAAAACATGTTACATAGTTCGTTGCTCCCTTGACAGTGTACACGTGTGTTCGTGTGTGTGTGTGTGTTCGTGTGCGAGTTTGTGTGTCTGAGAGAGAGAGAGAGAGGGTGAAGACGAGATGAAATTATTTATTTTCGATAACAGATACGCATTTTGTGTGTGGGTTTTTTGTTTCTTTGTTGTTGTTTTTTGTTTGTTTTTTTTGGTTTTTTTTGTCACCCACAGACAGGGAGATCAAGAGAGAGAGAGAGAGAGAGTCATTTTGTTCTTATAACCCTCATTAGCAAAGCTGGGTTTTAAAGTATTTCCTCGTTTCATTCTTTTAGACCACATTGCGGAATGCTGATCTTGCCCTCATTATTCTATTCGCAGCTTCACTTTTTAGCACCCATTCGATTCTGTCGATTCACGTAAAACTCGGAGGCGACTGAGAAACCAATTTAAAAAAAAAGATTACAGAAATATTTCAGGTTAACGAGGGAGAATGTATATGAGACCAGGAGAGAGAAGGGGAGGTATACGGGTATGTATAATGTATTCGATAAAGGCTGTGGCCCATTCATGAAGGGAGTACCGTATAAACAATGCCAAAACAATAGCCTCACCACTGACAGTAAACATTAGCAAATAACAGACTACAAGTTGAAAATTGCATAACTAATGATAATTGAATACACAGTACGCTGCACCATTTAGATGCTTTGTCTCAATAGCAAGCTAGTTTATAATACTTTGATAATGACAGACAGTGACAAATGTTTTATTGAGGGTAGAATGGATAAGCTGGAAGCTTCTTTACACCATGCCCTCACACACGCATACACATGCATATAGACAATATAATAAATGAAATAAGTATGAATAAATATATATTATAAAACAAATCAAATAGATGATAATAAATAGACAGATGGATGAATCAAAGAATACAAGTACGGAAACATGAAATTATACGAGAGAGAGAGAGTTTGATGAACCGTGTAGTCAGTTTTCTTTATCAGTTTTCTTTTTTTTTTAACTCACTCAGTACGGTCAGTCCTCTCTTCTCCTCTACACAGACCCCTCGGATGTCCAGTGGGTGTCTGAATGACCCAACCTTTAGCTTCCGTCGTCAGAATTGTGGTATTCTTTGTCAACATTCACCTCTTCAGTATAAGAGCCTTCCACTTTCAATATTTTGATGATGGTAATTGGGGTGAAACGCTGTTAACGTCGTCTCTTTCGCCGTTCGTATGGAGAGAGTTAATCACTGAGGAACAAGTTGCGGGTAGAACATCGGGTGGGGCTTTCACAAGCTTTGAATTGTCCTGGCCCCCCAACACAGGGGGGTAGGGCGAGAGGGGTTGAACGGGAATCGTTCCTGTAACTGTTTACGGGACGGACCACTGTGTAAATCCACAGGTTTGAACCTATCGTGTGTAGATTGCTGCACAGGGTCCACCGTCCTTTTGGCTTTGATCCAATTATTTGGAGCAGATCCCCTTGCCCAAGAGTGGAGTTACAGGGAATTGAAATTCCTGAACGGTGAGTCATCGATAGCTCTGGGTAAGCAGCCGTTGGCTGTGTTGGAATTGAGGTGATCTCTCAAAAGTGAAAGGTTAAATTTGCGAAGGTTTCGGGATCTAAGTTAAAGATGGCATTTGCATTTAATTTTTTTTTTTTTTTAACTTGGATTTTTTCAGAAACAGAGAGAGAAAGAGATTAAAGTGAGTGAGGTGTTGACTAGTTCACATCCATCACTTCTCATGTGACCCAGTCGGATTGATTTTAGATAAAAAGTCTGTGTGTATGTGGGTGTGTGTGCACGCGCCCACGTGCACGTGTGTCTATATAAAAAGTATGTCTGGGCGGTTGCTGTTTTCCAATACAATCAGCTGAGCTGAGCTTAGGAAATGGATTATTAGTTGTGGTGTCATTGAACTGGGTGACTGTGAGAATTGAATGTGGTGTGTAAGACAGGAGTCTTAGAAGAGGTCTCCATCCTCTAGGACACGGAAACCTTCACCAACGCCAAGACCCCAGCACTGGACAACCTGACCTTCAGTGTACAAGCGAACAGGTCGTTAAAACTCAACTCTATCGAACTTCACAGCCAAACGAAACTTTTTTTTCTCTCACCCAAACTTCAGGCAGGTAAAGATTTTCTCATCTGCGTGTGAAAAAAGCACACGAACAGTTTTGTTGCAGAAAAAAACAACCGCAAAATGTTCTATGTGTCTCAGTTCGATCGACCGTGTAAAGGGTCGAAATATTATAGATGCGACAAACTTGCGAGAAAGGGAACTTGAAATTATTGACCATGATTTGGTGACCATTGAACTTTCACTGGACCACTGATTCTGGTGATGGTGGTGGTAGTTTTGAGCATCAAAGAAAAAGAGAATGGGATGTAGTTCGAAAAACAATTATAGAATTATATAAAAGATTAATAGACAGCATCTCTTCTGAAACCTGTAAATGTGTACTTTCGTTCGTTCATCTCACGATTTCCCATCATTATCTCTAAATTTTGAAC
>NC_134897.1:9792424-9899924 GCF_041734735.1 Babylonia areolata | reverse complement strand
AGTGCGATGATAAATTAAGAGATGACTGCTGAGTCTGTAACACTTACAAATGGAGTAATTCTGTTAAAAAAAAAAAACTGGGTTGATTAAAAAAAATAGACTCACTTACTCAACTAATAAGTGTCTGCGTTTCAAGCCGTGGGTTCACCTTCAGTGAGTCTTAATTTACAACCCACGGCTTTCATTCATTATCTCCAGCTGTGGTCTTTGTGAATAAAACCTCTCTCTCTCTCTCTCTCTCTCTCTGTCTGTCTGTCTCTCTCTCTCTCTCTCTCTCTCTCTCTCTCTCTCTCTCTCTCTCCGTTCCGTCTCTCTCTTTCTGTCCCTCTTGCTGTCTCTCTCTCTATCTCCATTCCCCACCCCCATCCCACCCACTCTCTCTCTCTCTCTCTCGTCGTTGACATTCATAGTTCAATTGTATGTTGTTTTTTCCCTTTTTTGGCCCCCTTGCCTTACTCTTAGCAGTGTGTTCAGTTCTCTGTGTGCCGCCGTTAGTCATTTGTTCATATATTGTTCCCCTTGCGAAAAGGATAGTATTGTCAACGTATCCGTATCTCTCCGTATTTCTCTCTCTCTCTCTCTCCATATCCCCCTCCCTCCCTCTCTCTCTCTCTCTCTCTCTATCTCTCCTCCTCCTCCTCTCTCTTTCTTTCTCTCTGTTTCCCCTCTCTTTCCCCCCCCCTCTCTCCCGCTCTTTCTCCATCTCCCTCTCCTCCCACCTCACTCTCTCTCTCTCTCTCCATATCCCCTCCCTCTCTCTCTCCATCTCTCTCTCTCTCTTTCTCTCTCTCTTTCTCTCTCTGTTTCCCCTCTCCCCCCTCTCTCCCGCTCTTTCTCCATCTCCCTCTCCTCCCACCTCTCTCTCTCTCTCTCTCTCTGTCTGTCTGTCTGTCTGTCTCTCTCTCTCTCTCTCTCTCTCTCTCTCGCTCTCTGTCTCTCTCTTCGAATTCCATATTTTTTCTTCCTTACCCCGTCAACATGTCCAACGCTATTCTAAGCTCTGCTTTCTGAACTAACGATTCTCTCATTCCATTCCATTCCTGGCTCAATCTTTGTTCGGGTCGTAATGCTGTGTTGCAGATGCCATCTCTGCTTTCTGTGAGTGAAAGAAGGAATGGATGTCATCTGTATTAACGAGGGGAAAAGAATAAAGCATTGTAGCAGGGGTCTTTTCCTTCCAGGCTTACAGCGGATGAGCAGCAGATAAAAAGTGAGAGAGACTGACATGGAATAACAGCGAAAGGTTTTTGGTTGAGAAGCGCACAAAAATGAGAGAGAGAGAGAGAGAGATGGACGAACAGAGAATAATTCCGAGAGGTTTGCTGTTGTTGTTGTTGACTTTTCCGAGTGATTTGCATGAGTGTCTTTATTTGTACTTTTTCCCTCTTCGTGGTATTCGTTCATTCTTTTTTTCTTTAAAGTTTAGTCTGCCTGGTTGTTTGTCTGCTTGTCCCTTTGTTTTTTCTGTCTGTCTGTCTGTCTCTCTTTCCCTCTCTCTCTCCCTCTCTCTCTGCCTTCGGCACAGCTTACCTTTCGGGCGGTGTGTGGCTCCTTCCTCCTGGTATTCATCTCCTTCGTGACGAAGCGGGCTGCTGAGAAGAAAGCACTGCGCATCGGCATGTTGACAGCGCGGACAAAACTACACGGTGTCACCCTTGGCCTGCTCCTCACCTTATTGTTCTGGGGCAGTTTGCTGTTGAGGTGTGGTGGCGTGGAGCAGAACCCCGGACCCGGACCCAAGACGGACGGCATGAGGCAGACCAGGCTGGGCAGCAGCGGACGCAGGGCCACCACCTCCGACAGCAGCGGGCAGACAACTTCCTCCTCACAGCAACCTACCCTTGTTGACGTCATCGACATGCTGCATTCATTAGACAGTAAGTTTAGTGATATGAACAGTACAGTCTGTGGTATGGAACAGTCTATGAAGGAACTCACTGAACAATGTAGCACACTGTCTGATGGAATAAAAGATCTGAACGAAGAAGTCAAAGTACTCCGAAAAGAAAACGAGGACGTAGTCAGACAAATTCTGAACTTATGTCTAGAATTGATATCAACTGGAGCAGAAAACTGATGATCTGGAAGGCAGGTCTAAACGAAACAAGCAGAGGTCAAAACGAGACAATGACCAGTGTGAGGGAAAAGTGCAAGACCTTTTGACTGACAAACTGGACATGAGTCAACATGTTGAACTGGACCGGGTCCATCGTCTGAATGGTAGGCCAGACTCCCCTATCACAGCAAAGTGTTGTTTCTACAAAGACAAGGTACAGATACTGAAAGCCGAGAGGAAACTGCAGGGCACTAATGTGTTTGTGGGGAAGGATTTCTCTTATTGAGTTAGGGAGGTAAGGCGCAAGCTTTCCCACATCTGAAGGTCAGAAATGAGGGGAAAAGGGCCACAATGGTCTATGACCACCTCCTAATCGATGGCAAGAAGTTATTTCTTGGCAACCATGATACCTTACAGGAATCCAGATAGGATAATGGCCGGCCAGTAAAGTGTTTCTCTCTTGCTGGGGAAGGGAACAAAAATAACCCCACACCGTGTGTGTGTTCACCTGTCACAGTTGTCAGTGACACACACGAACCCGGCCATGAAGGTCAGGTCAGGTCAGCGAGGCCGAGCAATCGGCTGACAACACGAATGAGCACGTGCAGGATGTGTTGCGTGGTAATGTAAATAAACCCTTCTCTTTTTTGTTGTGGAATGTGCATGGTTTGCTGCTTGATATTGTCGATCCTGGTTTTATTTCGTTTGTTTGTGGATTTGATTTCGTTTGTTTTGTGGAAACGTTTGTGGAAGATTGTCAGTTTGATGTATTTACAGGGTATTCAGTCTTTAGTAAACCAGCCGTAAAATTCACAGAACAAGGGAGACGACCAGGTGGATTACTTTGTTTGGTAAATGAGTTTCTTATATTGAACATACTGACACGAGATATATAAATGTTATGTTCTGTTGATTGATAAACAGCTATTTGGACTCGATAAAAATATTCTCTGTGTTTGTTCATACATACCATCGGAAGGTTCTCCTTTTTATGTTCATTTTGATATTGACAATGGAGTTAGTGCTTGAAGAATGTTTGATTTATTGTGGGAGAAAGACGTTTATGTTACTGTAAGTGGTGATCTAAATAGAAGAACTTCAAATATCTCTCCAGATTATTCCGTAGAAGATATATTTAATGTACAACACATAAGCCGGTCTCTTAATATTGTACGTTGTTCGAATGACCGTAATCTGAATAATTATGGAAAATTACCACCAAATATGTGTACTGCTTTAGGTTTGAACATTTTAAATGGCATATATAAACGTGACATAGAAGGTATCCATATCTGACCCCGGAAGCAGTGTTATCGATTCCTTTATTTTATCAAATGAACTCTTTACATTATTATATGATTCACGTGAACTATCTGTTACTGAACGTATTGATTCTGACCATTTGCCTGTGAGAATGCGAGTTGCTAATCCTAATGAAAACTTGTGTGATGTTAATGAACAAGAAAAATGTTATGTTACAGATAAATTTGTATGGAATGATGAATATGCTGATGTGTATACTACTACTCTATGTAATGAAGATAAGCGTATGAAAAATAGACATAGCAACTATTTTAATTGATACTGATGTTAATGACGCTCTTGGAAAGTTCAGTGACTGTATCAGAGAGAGTGCAGAATGTATGAAGAAACGTGTGTCTTTCAACGGTGTTCAGAAGAAGAATGACTGGTTTGATCAGGAATGTAAACTTTTTAAACGGAAAACTAGGAGACTGTTACAAAGGTGTCGTCATACATTAAAGGTTGAAGATAATACAGAATATGTAATTACTAGACGTGAATATAAATATCTACTCAGGAGAAAGAAGAAACAATATGATAGGTCTATGTTGGATAAACTTATAATAACATACAATAATCGAAAAGAATTTTGGGATGCTGTTCGTGGAGCATCGTTTAAAAGAAAACAGCCGAGAAATACCATTTCAGTTGACACGTGGTTTCAGCATTTTCAAGCCTTATTAGAAAAAGATGCTAATGGTATTTAGAATGATGAGACGCCTGATGTTGAATTAGAAGGATATGTCAATCGTCCAATTTCTAAAGAACAACTATTTTCCGCCAAAGTCTGATCGATTGTAGATGGCAAACTTGGTATAATCACATTCACACTAGCAATAGATTTGATATGTATAGAACGTTCTGCAGTGTACATGATTTAAAACATTATCTGCTGCTAGATATAGATAGGCACTTGAAATTTATAACAACGATGTTTAGATTAGGAATATCTGAACTAACAACACATCGCTCAATGTACAAAACGTTTAGTGCAAATGATTTAGTCGTCCTTTGTGCAATGAATCCCAAGAAAATGACGTACATTTTGTCCTTTTTTGCCCGGCACGGAGAACTGTTCGTGAAATGTTTATAAAACCAAAATATTACAAATAACCCTCTTTGTTTGAAGTAAGCATGTTAATGTCGTCAAGCAATAGTAAGGACGTTCGTGATTTTTCTTTGTTTTTGTATAGGGCTTTTAAACATAGAGATATCGCTACTTCGTGAATTGAATATGATTATGTTTTGTTATCTGTATTTATACTTGTTTGCTTATGTTGTTTCATTGAGTTGTACTATGTTTATGTGAACCCCTTCACGCGGGGCTGAGGCCTATATGTGAATAAACCATTCCGTTCCTCTCTCTCTCTCTCTCTCTCTCTCTCTCTCCGCTGAACCACTTCCCCGTCTTCTTTCCTCATTATCCTCTCACTCATGCTTACCTCACTATCTCCCGCCATTCCATCCAGTTTATTCATGTGCATGTGCATGCGCTTGCGCACACACACACACACACACACACACACACACACACACACATACACACACACACACACACACACACTATCTCTCTCTCTCTCACACACACACACACACACACACACACACACACACACACACACACACACACACACACACACACATGCCTGTAGATGCCGTCTATGTCTGTTTGGACCAGGTAAATGGATTAGACAGATGAAATCCGATTTTAAGACGGAATCTTTCGCTGATTTCAAAGGGCATCTCCATTAGGTTGTCTGTATTAAAACATTCAAAGTCAGGAATGAATATTGACGAAGCAATGTGGCTTGCTCCCAAACACTTTTGTAGCCACTACAGTTCCCCAGGGGTTTGAACCGTAGGAGTTATTGCTGCACTTTTCTTCTTCTTTTCTTCTTCTTCTACTTCTTCTTCTTCTCCTTCTTTCTTCCTCCTCCTCCTTCTTCTTCTTCTACTTCTTCTTCTTCTCCTTCTTTCTTCCTTCTTCTTCTTCTACTTCTTCTTCTTCTCCTTCTTTCTTCTTTCTTCTTCTTTTCTCCCCTCCTCCTCTTTCACACCACTCGTAACATGAAAAGAATACTTGTAGTTCATTTTGCATTATTTAAAGGCCTGTGGAAAACGGTTCTGTCAAATGTTATTCGTCTCATTTTTTATTTCCTTTTGGTTCACAGCCATGCCTATTGCATATGCCCATGCCGGGGCTATTGTTAAATGCCCCTCAAGTGCCATAGTACGTATTACATATGTAAATTAATGCCATTGATGGCATCATCAAAAACGAGGGAAATAACTTCTGGAAGGCTGAAAAATCACACATTTGATCAAGAGTGATGTATCTCCCGATCATTTTTCTCACTTTGGGGCTGATTCTTCTGGATATTGATTTATGTCTTGAAACACCACTTTCTACTGGGGGGGTTTCCGCGGCACTGAAGGGGTTTATGTATCTGCTGAGATCTTAGTTCTGGGCAAAAATGGATATTATGTTTTTACCACCCCGACGTTATTTCAACAGACTAGTTACATACTCTCTGCTGAAGGTGGCATTTTGTGACGTGACATTTCCTTTCAAATAGGCTGTGAGTTCGGTTCTTCATCCCTCCCACCCCTCACCCCCACTCCCTCTTCCTCCTTGCCTGTAGAGTTGACGATATCCATGGTCTGTTGTACTGGCAGACTCGTATTCCCTGTAGCTGAGTTACGTTTTGTCAGTGACCTTCACCTGTCGTTTCACACCGGTCGGTACAAGCAGACAGGGCCACATGGTGTTATAATAGCGGTCAATGTCCATCTTGTACTGACCAAGACGAGCAGCCCTGACCACTGTCCAGAGTTAATTGCCAGCAGCATGACATCTCATGTGGCTCACTCATCAGAGGTCTGTTACTGTGGTTCCTCTGACGACTTCTTGCATCATCGAGGACTAGATTCGCGTCGGTTTGTATGTAACTTGCATTGAAGAGAAACGTGGGAGTGACGCTGTTGACATTGTATGGGGTGATAGACAAAGGGACAAAGTCACCGGATAAGCAACAATTCTGAATCGTGAAAAAAGAGAGACAGAGAGAGCAAGAGACCCAGACTCAGATGTTTTATGCCGTGGCACCAAGAGGGAAACGGGGAGTCAGACATGTACACAGAGAGAGACTCGTAGGAAACACAAGCACACACGTACACATGATCACACGCACGCACATCACACACGTGGAGATGGAGAGAAAAAGGGCGCGCAATAAAAGGGTAAGGGAAAGGGAAGTAGTTAGAAACCGGAAACCCCAGATCCACAGAGACGATAAGGAAGTCATCGTGAAAAGAACGGCCTGAACACCCATGTGTCTGTACAGGCGGAAAGCCACAAGTGTATCCTCCTGGGGTGAAATGATACTCCTTTGCAAGCAAACCTTTTTTACTTTCACAATGCAATCAGCGGATACAAATTTACACAAGTCCAGTAAACATTGCAGTGATTTGGGAGCGAGGGTTTTTTTCTGTTCTTTCTTGTCTGGGGGGAAACAATACCAGAAAAAGGGACCAGGAAGACCAGAAGCGAGTGGGCGTGAGGACAGAAATAGCACAGAAAACAGGAGGCAAAGTGCAGAGGGACCAACAGAACAGAAGAAAATTATAACGCATAATTTCCAGAAGGCAGGTGTGTATCTATTATTAGTAACAAAACGATTTCCTCAGTATCTCCCTGCGGAAGACCTGTCTGCAATAAGGTTAATAATTATGTTTGACGGGGTAATGGAGGAAAAGAGATATTGACTTTTGTGATATTAAGGTAAACTGGAGACGACAGAATTAGAAGTGTTTATGTTTGTTGTTGTTGTTGTTGGAAAGGGAAATCAGATACTAGATGGAATAAAACGAGAATGATGAGTACGTGTTTTGTTTCAGTAATATATTACATTTTCATTCTACAAACCACACATTTATCCATTGAGAGACAGACACAGAGAGAGAGAAATACAAAGAGTGAATATTCATAGTGTTTTGTTTCAGTAACACTTTACATTTTCATTCCACAAACCACACATTTATCCATTGAGAGAGACAGACAGACAGAGAGATGCAAAGAGTAAATATTGATAGAGAAATAGAAAACAAAAAACAAAGAGCGAGACCAATAGAAAATATAAAAAAGAAAGCTCAAAAGCATAATGTACATTTTTTTCAAGAAGCCTTAAGTTTTAATTCCCGAAAGGCTAATATACTCTTTGTAACTGAACAGTGTCCTTTGCATTCCCACGAGGGCACCCTGTAGTCAGTGAAAGCTTCATGAGGCTTACGTAATAATATGAGTGGAGAGTGATGAATTGATCAGAGAAGCCAGGATTTTAATATCAATTGCAAAGAATGCAAAAAAAGAAACCAGATAGAAGAAAGCTTGGTTTTTGTTTCAAGAAGTTGCTTTTTTTTTTAGGGGGGGGGGGGGGGGGGAGTCTGTTACAAATTACTTGTTTCTATTTAGTGACACACATTGTTTTTCATGTTACAAACCACAGATTCAGCCGAGGGAGAGAGAGGAGAGAGACCTGTTTCCAGTGGAGCTGACGACACTAATCAGAGCAGACACTCCGCCTTCTTTTACTACTTCCATGTGATTTCAACTCTTCTCTCTCTCTCTCTCTCTGTCTCTCTCTCTCCCTATTCCCCCCACCCCTCTCTCTCCCCTCCCTCCCCTCTCTCTCCCCCCTCTCTGTCCGCTCCCTCCCCTCTCTCTTCTTCTCTCCCCCACTCTCTCCCTCTCCCTCCCTCGCTCTCTCTTCCCCCCTCTCCCCCCCCCCCCCTCTCTCTGTCTCCTCCACCTCTCATGCCAGCTAATCACCACGGCAGCTTCTTACACACATGAGTGACTGTATGCAAATCAGCACGCAGAATAATGCAGATGAAATCGTGGTTCCCGGCGATTCCCTCTTGGCCAAGCACCAGCGGGGATGCCTGGCGGGCGACGTGTATGGAGATGGATGAGATAGGCTGTGTTGGGGGGTGAGGGTGGGGAGGGGAGGGGTCAAGCAGGACTGTTTTACGTCTCCCAGAACGACTGTACTAATGTTTTCTGCTCAAAGTGTTTCCTGATCCGGCCCGGGAGAGAGGCGTGGGTGTTGATGCGCAAATCAAAACACGAGATATATTTCTTCTGCTGTTCAGAAGAGAGATGTGTTGTTGTTGTTTTTTCTTTGACATTTCTGATTGAATGACGCATTGTTTGTTTCTGGGTGGATCTGCTGTTCAGGTGACAGACATATTTGTCCCTTGACAAGTCACCTGTATGATGTTTTGTTCTTACGTTAAGACATACGGGTATCAGGACAACTGGGGGAATCAGATGCCCGCATCAGCAGCTTTGATATCACAGAAAAAGGATGAGGGGAGTAGTGAATCTAACATGAATCGTCATGTCTCTGGATATCTTGGAAACGACAACGTTGGAGAACAGTTTTGTTAACACAACAAAGTGACAGCAGAGTCTGTTCGGAAAAATCACGTACACGGATTAGATTTTGAAAAAAATTATTTGAAATTTCAGATAGCACGTTTTGGTGGGGAAAAAAAGCATCAGTTTACACGTTGTACTAAGTATGTCATATTGTTTTGCGTGTTAAGCAATATGCTGAAACAGTACGTCATAAGATCCCATCATCTGAGGACTTAAAGTCACTGTTTATGTTAGTGTTACGAAGCAAAGAATACTTTCCCTCTGTGAGTATTTTTCAGTACCTAGTTGAGAGCATTTACAAGAATCGAGACCAACCTAAACGTTTCCACTGATGGTCCAATTAAGAATAATGTGGTAAACAGCTGTTTACACACGCCCTCAGCTAGATGGGATGTGTCAGTTTGGTCATCTGTATGACTGTCATAGAACACATTCCAACATTTTAACTTGGACCCCCTCGATCACATCAACGTTTGAAGCAACGAATCTGGTGACACGAATGTCAGAAATTAAGATGTTATCGCACCACAGGTGTGTGCACAAATCTCAAACCTACAGTTCAGTCGTGTGTAACAGGCCTCTGTTGGCAGCACCGGAACTCCCAGACTGACAACACTCTCCTCCAGTGGAAAGAAAATTATCCTTTTGTCAAGGAGAAGACTGTGCCTTGAAACGAGCCTCTCATTGTTCAACATCTGTTTATTGACCGCTGGCATTTGCATGACATCGAGCACAAACACTTCATTACTGGCGGCTGTATGAAGAATTATTTTGTGATGTTCCACAGGAGATATTTTTCTTTATTTTTTTGTCATTTCCTAAAAGAAATTATGGTTTTTCATTTGATTTGATTTTGTAATTGAAGCTTTTTCTTTCAGTCTGTTAGTGTTTTTTGTTGTTGTTTTTGTGGGGGGTGGGAGGTGGGGTTCCCTGTTCTTGTCTTCTAATGTATGTTCATCCCAAACTAGCTGTTACAGTCTGCTTTGTTATGGACAACATGATCTTATTGGACTTCATTTGGCTATGATAAACGTCGTTGTTTCTCAATTGATCAAACTCTGGTTTCGTATTCGAACAACTTCCAACGCATGTTTCTGTTTTAGGCCAGTCTGGAGCTGGTCCATTGCTTCATTAAGGAATTACAGCTTCCGGGAATCGCGAACTGTGCAACCATGTTTGTTTTCTCCGAGGAAGTGCTCAAGTCAACAAAGAGAAAACAATATCGGAGCTAAAGCGCAAACATAATCATGGGATTGCTGAATCAATAATTGGCGTGGGCACTTTTATATGCCTTTTTTTCAACATCAAATATTTGTGCAGGTTTGTGTTTGCTTAGAGATTGCTTCCAGGAAAGGTAGAAAATGAGGGAATATTTTATGTAGCTCTTGCAGTTGATTAATTCTATTATTCCTTTAGTTTGCTCTCCACCTGAAATCCAGGCTATTCCATCTTCTTGCTTTCTGACCTCAAAAGGATAGCGTGACGGCGGGGTGGCTGCTTTATTTATTCCTCGTTTTTGTCGTATTCCGTGAAAAAAAAAAACATAAAGAAATCTTAATCGCACGAACATTTGGGTAAACATGGACATCGCGAACTGTGAAGGACTGTTCAATTTCGGCCTTTAAAGTCTGTGTTAAATGCATGGGTATAATTTGTTGAGCCCCTGGTAGGGGTAAGATTTTTTCTCTCTCACTCCTCCTCCTCCTCCTCCTCCTCCTCCTTCTTCTTCTTCTTCTTCTTCTTCTTCTCTATCTCTCTCTCTATCTGTCTGTCTCTCCCTCTCTCTCTCTCCACACACACACACACACACACACACACACACACACACACACACACACTCATATATATATATATATATATATATATGCTACAAGAGATTAGCTGTAGCGTATATGGTCCATTCCGTACGCTCTTAAGCCGCCTTCAAACTGAAAATGTGCAAGAGTTACTTTGTCAAGCACAGTGATTTGCGCTTTAAGCATTGTGTTAATATTATGTGTCTCATTAATGGAGGATGAGAATGTCGCGACGGTCCAATGTTTCTTGTTTGTGTTTATTGTGTATGATGCAAGAACGGAGTGTTCTTACCGCTGTGAAAGCTTTGATATTCCAGGGGGTTTTGTCTTGTGTTCATAAAACGTGCGTGGTCTTCACGGTCGGCTACGGTTTTAAACAAGCTGTATAGTTAAGAGGATCAGTGTTTGCCTGTCTGAGGAATGGGAACATCCGCACAAAAGCTGACAAGACGTCTGCAATAGGCTTGATAATGCCTGTGAATTGGGGGTAATGGAGAAAGGGAAATAAAGACATATATAATAAAGGGAGGATGTCTCCCCCTCCCTCCCCTCACACACACACACACACACACACACACACACACACATTCACGCACGGACACGAGCGCACTGAAAGAGAGAGTAAAGCACAAGAGAAAATGACAAAATAGCGTGTATGGCTTCGCTGACAGAAAGGATTTTCATTTCCCAGGTCCAGTTGAGCGGAAAGAGAGAGAAAAATATAAAATGAACAAAATAAAGAAAGAGAGACAGAAAGACAGACAACGGAAGTGGGTTGGGTTTCCGGTCCGGATGACGACACAAACCAAAACAGACAGCTGTCCTGTTGACTCCATGTGATGTTACCTCCCCTCTTTCGTTTTCTCTCTCTAAACCAATCACAGCGCCCCGTGCACATCAGTGACAGTATGCAAATTAGTATGCACAATGATACAGACGGACACGATCTTTTTCCTGAGAGTCATTCCGGGGGCAAGGCAGAAAGGGCGGCATGGGGAGAGATGGATGGTGCACCGTGGTGAGGGTGGAACATCGTAGTTTTCTGCACTGATGCGTAAATGCCATCTGCATACCATGTTTCTTTGAGTGATTTTTTACTGTCGGTAAAAGACTTGGGCAGCATGAGGGAATGAATGTCGACTATTATACATTCCTCATGTTTACAGAGAACGGGCGACATTCCTCCGAATCAGGTATTGTCAAAGTTGAAACCTCTGAATGATGAGCTGGTTTGGGTTTCAGATTTAATGACTGGATTCAGGATAGCTGAAGAAAAGAAGTGCTTCGCATACCCGATAGGGCCATGGTCACACTCAAACTCTGGCAGGGACCTCAGAGATGATTTTACTCAATGGCAGTGGAGACCATTGTCAGAAAATCTCCAACGTGAGTGAACATTTGATGTTATCGTGTGCTTTATTCCTTTTTAAATGTACGCGCGCGCGTGTGTGTGTGTGTGTGTCCGCCCATAGGTCTTCATCAAGAGAGTATGATATTCAGTCCCAGACTTTATCTCGCATTATCTGCGCATATATTTACACACACACACACACACACACACACACACACACACACATATATATATATATATATATTCATATACAGATTGACATAGAGGGAGGGATAGAGAGTCCACATGAGACAACAAACACAAACCAACAGAGGTCACAGTGTCACGCTAATTCCCAGTGGCGTCACCTCCCAGTGGTTCAGTGCACCGACCAATCACAACGCTTCTCACATCTCAAAGATGTTATGCAAATCGGTGTTGAAAAAGATGAAAACTGATTTGATCAGCACGTGAGGTTGGCGTGGCGAGGGGAGGGAGAAGACAGGCGAAACGAGCAGAGATGGATAGAGCACTATGGGGACAGAGATGGTCAGCGGACCATTAGAGCGTTCAGGGAACAAGAGCACAGTCTGAATACAAAAAGCTTTCTGATGGTGCTCGTATGTCTTGGACAGGCGTTATAGTCCCGACGTCTGACTGTCGGATTGTTCTTCAGTGTGATTCATGACACCAGGGGGACTGACTGACTCCCTTCCATACTTCTTGCCACAAGACAGAGAGAGAGAGAGACAGAGACAGAGAGAGGAGGGACAGAGAGAGACGGGGAAAGGGTTTTGCTGAAAAAGGGGTTTTAGAGAAAAGGAGACTGGATGGAGGGGAGAATTCGGGAGGGAGAAAGAGAGAGACCAGAGTTTTCCTGAAAAGAATTGTGATGAGAATCTGACAGGGCCAGCAGACAGACAGATGGAGACAGCGAGGGAAGGGAGAGAAAGAAAGATGTCACAGTGATGGATCAGACCACGAGGCAAACTCCAGACTGTAAACCACCACACAAATTCAGGAACTGAGATACTTTCAATGAAAAGAAAATGTCAGTCAACAGAGTTTGCACAGCGTTAGCAATTGGTCTTCATCAAAAGCATGCAAACTTCAGACCTGGAGGTGACCAGGTGAGTATGGAGAGCAAAAACTAATAATAAAAAAAGAAGAAAAAAAGACACAACCTAGCTCCACAGAATGAAGATCCGAAAGGGAATACACCTTTGTTTTGCAGGACATGGAAACCTGACAAAGACAAGGCGAAGGTTTACCGTGAAGCCAGAACCAGTAAGGTTCAAATGAAACACAGTTCTTATTCAACTTTGCTGGCTTGGCCTCGGATAGATGCAAAGAAGCAATCTGGTTTTCCTTCCTGGTCTATTTGTATTGTATTTGTATTTGCATATCTTCTTATCACAACAGATTTCTCTGTGTGAAATTCGGGTTGCTCTCCCCAGGGAGAGCGCGTTGCTACACTACAGCGCCACCCATTTTTTTGGCGTTTTTTCCTGTGTGCAGTTTTATTTGTTTTTCCTATCGAAGTGGATTTTTCTACAGAATTTTCCCAGGAACAACCCTTTTGTTGCTGTGGGTTCTTTTACGTGTGCTAAGTGCATGCTGCACACGGGACCTCGGTTTATCGTCTCATCCGAATGACTAGCGTCCAGACACCACTCAAGGTCTAGTGGAGGGGGAGAAAATATCGGCGGCTGAAACGTGATTCGAACCAACGCGCTCAGATTCTCTCGCTTCTTAGGCGGACGCGTTACCTCTAGGCCATCACTTCACTCTGGTTTAGGACAGAGGTCCACAAACATTCTGTTACCTGCTCCTTACCACCATTCGGAAAAAAGCTGTGATGTGTAAGGGCAGACAACAGAAACAGACAATAGGTCATGAATATTCTGTCTGGTGGATGTAGTAGATGGCCACCAAGCCATGAATCTCATCTTTTACAACAACCCCCTGTCCAGTGCAGGAGGCAGCCGCCAAGTCATGAATTTCATCTTTAGTCAGAAACCACCTGCCCAGACTTTAAGGTGCCACCATGTTGTCTTCTTTTTCTTTTGAGTTCTTGATTTACAACGACAGAATTCACTCGCTTCCTCGAATGGTTCTTACTTGTATGATGACTGTGTTTACTATTTAGGCAACCATACAGAGTGTTTTGGGTATCGTCATGTTTCCCCATCCACGGAAACCAGAACTGGCTCACGAGATCTTATACCAGGTCATACGTCTCATATTTTCAAAATCCTCTTTATTATGTGGCATTCACAAGATTGTAAATAACACGTGTTTTTTTGTTGTTGTTTTTAACATAATCCCGCCAACTATCCAGTCGTTTGGCAACTATCAAAACATCACAATGATCTCTTCCACATCGCTTACACAGCCCAGCCCTTCGATCCGGTCACAAACCTCATCTTTCACAGACCCCCATCCCATCCATTCCTTCAGACAGCAAACTCGAGATGCCGATCTTATGGGGAAGGGGGGGGGGGGGTGCACAGCTATGGCCCAGGCCATCGATGTCAGTCTTGCCAAACCATTGTAGGATTCTAACTGCTGCTGCTGGCTAGAACGGCTGAGGCGGGGCAGGACCCTGACTGCAGCGGGAAAACCAACCGCATGCAACCAGCAAGGCCTGGTGTAATCTGTTGGGTCAGCTTTACGTGGGACAGATACTTCCCTGATGTATCATCACACCGATCCTGTGTTGCAGCATCTCCAATGCAGTGGATAGGTCGGAAGATGACAAAGTTCTTGAGCAGCTTCCTGATGATACTGCTGTTCACCTGCTCAGCAACGGTCCAGAGCAAACTGACGACAGTAACATGTATGGCTTGGATTGAGAAAAGGAGGACGAAGATGTTGACTGTGATGAATTCGATGTCAACCAGGGCGCAAAAAGTGTGAAAAGAGTGAAATACCCAATAAACACCCATACCCCGCTTTGAGAGCATTTTCCTGCGAAGGGGGGCATGGACGAATACAAGGTACTTTACCTCAAACATTAGTTCCAGTAAAAGAAGAGAATAATTACTTGTCTTGTTTATGGCCGATTTTTATAGTGTGGATCACATGTTACACACATTTCCAATTAATTGGTGGCAATTTGTAGCTGATTGTACGGCACTTGTGCCATCTTCAACGTATGAGTACTGAACATGTTTTTATTGTAATTTTCTGTTCCAGTTGTTGCAGTAAGTGGGTTCTGTCTTCGGGTACAGCCGTGTATAGGGACAGGACGGGGAAAATAAGATGGGGGGGGGGGGGAATTGAAGACAACACAAAGGGGTCTGGGGGCTAGTTTCAAAGTGGCTCTCTATTGGTCGTGACCCTCTCATCAGTGTGACAAAAGGCTTTTAAAAGATGCAAGGATCTGTTTGGCTGAACTGATTCTCACGCTGTGACCAACTTATGGTGTGACAGAACCAGTTTAGCCAGTCAGACATCTACTCAGTGCATCTCAAAGAGGAACGCTGACTTTAAGGAAAGGTGATGCCAGTGAAAACAAAAACGTTATTTTACACAGCACACAGCTGCTTCCCATAGATATAATCATACACTCCACTCGTACACGTCGATGTATATTGAATATACATTTCGAAAGTGTTTGAGCTTTCGTACATGCCACTGACATATTCATGCATCATAAGTAACAACACGCACGCACACTCTCAAACATACAATCATTCATAGTACAACAACAAAAATAAATACTATTACACAGAAACAATTGTTGTTTGGACATAGGCTAAGTAGTTGGACATGCCCTACCCTTGTAGATATTTGAGAAGGACGCTCTCTCTCTCTCTCTCTCTCTCTCCCCCCCCGTTTTTCTCTCTCGTTTTGTGTGCCCCAGGGCTTGGTGGAAAAAGAAGCATTTCAGATGTTCATCTCATTCTCTTTTTTCTTTCTGTTTTTTTTTTTTTTTTTCTTTTTCTTTTTGTTTTTGTTAAGAATAAGCTTACTTTCCTGTGGCTGTGGATATTCTGTACAGGTAAGACAGTTGGTGTGGGCTCAACATGGAGGTAGAATATCCAGAGGATCCAGGCAGAGAGGCTAAGAGTGTACTCAACAGAGGCAACATGGCTTGGGTACATTTGATAGAGATAGCTAGACAGCTAGATGTGTACTCAGTAGAGATAGCGAAACAGCTATGTATCATTAGATATAGCAAAACAGCTAGGTATTAATAGAGATAGCGAAACAGCTATGTATCATTAGATACAGCACGGCAGCTGGGTATCCAGAGAGACCGAAACAGCTAAGTATCAATGAAGAGAAAGCGAAACAGCTAGGTTTCAACTGAGATAACAAATCAGCTGGGTAGCAATAGACATAGTGACACAGCTAGGTGTCGACAGAGATAACAAAAAAGTTCAGTTTCAACAGGGGTAGCGACACAGCTCGATATCTATAAAGATAGCGACACAGCTAGGTATCGACAGAGAACAAAACAGCTAGATACCAATAGATATAACGAAGCAGATGTTAACAGAGATGGCGAAACAGTTATCAACAGAGACTAGGTGTCAGTAGACAGCAAAACAGCGAGGTATCAATAGATATTGTGAAACAGATATCAACATAGACAGCGAAACAGCCAGGTATTAATGGAGGTAGCCAAACAGCTGGGTATCTATAGAGGAAGCCAAACAGCTATGTATCAATAGAGGTAGCGAAACAGGTATTAATAGACAACGAAACAGCTGGGTATCAGTGGAGGTAGCGAAACACCCATGTATTAATAGACAGCGAAACAGCTGGGTATCAGTAGAGGTAGCGAAACAGCCAGGTATTAATAGACAGCGAAACAGTTGGGTATCAGTAGAGGTAGCGAAACAGCCAGGTATTAATAGAGGTAGCGAAACAGCTGGGTATCAGTAGAGGTAGCAAAACAGCCAGGTATTAATAGACAGCGAAACAGCTGGGTATCAGTAGAGGTAGCGAAACAGCCAGGTATTAATGGAGGTAGCCAAACAGCTGGGTATCTATAGAGGAAGCCAAACAGCTATGTATCAATAGAGGTAGCGAAACAGGTATTAATAGACAACGAAACAGCTGGGTATCAGTAGAGGTAGCGAAACAGGTATTAATAGACAACGAAACAGCTGGGTATCAGTGGAGGTAGCGAAACAGCCAGGTAGTGAAATAGCACAAGGCGAAGGCAGTATACACCTGTGGTGTAATGGAGGTGTCGAAACAGGCAGGTCGTGAGACAGCCCCGGGTGATGGCAGCACACACCTGTGGTGTAATAGAGGTGTCGAAACAGGCAGGTCGTGTAGACAGCCCCGGGTGATGGCAGCACACACCTGTGGTGTAATGGAGGTGTCGAAACAGGCAGGTCGTGAGACAGCCCCGGGTGATGGCAGCACACACCTGTGGTGTAATAGAGGTGTCGAAACAGGCAGGTCGTGTAGACAGCCCCGGGTGATGGCAGCACACACCTGTGGTGTACCGCTGTCCCGTGTCCAGGAAACCAGGAGACCCAGGTGTGTGGTGGTTCAGGTCCTGTACAGGTGTGTGTGTGTTTATAGTTCCACCTTTCCACCCAAGCCACATCCTGTAGACAGCCATGTGGTCATGTTTCTGCTTTCTTCTCCTTTGTCCTCTTCTTCTTCTGCTTCTTCGCCATCCTCTTCCTCTGTCTTCGTTGTCTTAACAAAATTTCCGTTTTCAGAACCCTTTTTTACCCTTCGAGTGGTAGTGTGGGTGTCTCTGTTTTGTTTGTTTTTTTTCTTTTTTGTTGTTTTTTGGGGGGATGGCGTGGGGGGGGGGGGGGTGTATTTGTATGTTTCTCTTCGTTTTCTGAATGAGACAGTAAACCAAAGTCCCTGTGCCTTGTGCACTCAGTACATGTAAAAGTTCTCACCACTATAAAAGATTTGTCTTTGACGAAATCCTACATTCACTTTGATAGGTAAACAAAACAGTAATGTAGAAGCGGACAGAAAAGAAAAAAAATAAAATAAAAAAATAAAGGAGGACAACTCAGGTCGCCGACGAGAAACGTGACCGTGAAACCGAGTGGTGTGAGCGGAACAAGATGGCGAACACTGGCGACGTCACACCGCTCACTCACTCCGTCACACAGCGATAACGGCAAAATCGATAACACAGAATGAAGCTTGTGAGATCGATTCCTTACTACCACCACCACCAACCCTCATCCCCACCCCATCACCAGCAGCGAACTAGACGCGTTCGTACCTATTTTAAAGTTGCTGTCGCTGTCATAATGTCACTTTTTTTTCCCCAGTTCAAGTGGTATGCAGCTGTAGTCTTAAAACATCGCTCTCCTGCGCCTTGTCCCGTATGAACGGTTCCTTTGTCCTGCTGGTATCGAAACAACATGAAGATGTACGTTACTGTACCATGTGTGACAGACCCCGCAGTGAAAACGTGAAGGGCTAGGAAAATCAGTCAGAGGTTAACGCTGTACACTGCACTCGTGTTCGCGCAGCAGCGTACTACTTTTCAGTTTCTCAAGGAGGCGTCACTGCGTTCAGACAAATCCGTATACTCTGTACCTCATCTGTTAGGCAGATGCCTGACCAGCACAACGCGCTTGCTAAGTCTTGAGTGCATGCATACATGGATAGATAGTTGTGTGTGTGTGGTGTGTGTGTGTGTGTGTCAGAGTGGTTTTTTTTTTCCAGCAAACTTTGCCAGCGGACAGCACTTAAAGTTGCCATGCTTTCTTTTTCAATGCGCCAAGCGCGTATTGGACACGGGAACTCGGCTATCGTCTCATCCGAATGACTAGGAGAAAGAGCAAGACCAGAATTAGAACTGAGACCAAACAATAAAGGGTACATTCAATCGAGGTAAAAGGTTGGGAGTATACTCAGTTCACACACACACACACACACACACACACACACACACACACACACACACACACACATATGCATCCATCCATACATACATACATACATTCTTGATTTTATTTCCAGTCATTCCAGTTTAGGTGTAATGAGTTACAAAAACAAAGAGAGATAAATGTTCAACATCCTACCTGATCAGCGAATGACTGTACAGGCCACGCCTCACGGCACATCTTTATGAATTTACTTTGATTCAGCTGCGTTTTCTGCCCTCCAGAAAACAGCTCACAATAAGTGAACACTGGCTTTGGAGCTAAGAAGTTCTTTGGCAGTATTTTCTAACAAATGGGTGGGACCTGAAGACATTCCGTTATAAAGTGTAATTCATCTTCAGCTTTATCATTTCATGCCACATCTTTTTCAAATGTGATTCAAACACACGCACGCGCGCGCGCGCGCGCACACACACACACACACACACACACACACACACACACAGAGGTTGATATAAAGACATTTGTTGGGCTTATAGGAAATAATTAATTACTGATCGCTCTGCGGTGAACTTGTGCACACACACACACTCATACACACACACACACACACGCACACACAGAGGTTGACATAAAGACATTTGTTGGGCTCATAGGAAATAATTGATTATTGATCGCTCTGCGGTGAACTTGTGCACACACACACACACACACACACGCGCGCGCGCGCACACACACACACACACACACACATGCGCGGACACACACACAAAATCACAGATAGAGAGAGGGAGGGAGGGAGAGATATATACAAGGTATGTTTGCAATCAATAAGTTGAGTTGAACCAATGTCAAGTGTATGCCTGGAAAGATACACACATAGGACGCGCGCATGCACATACACGTGCACAAGCACACACAGACACACACACACACACACACACACACACACACACACACACACACGGAGAGAGTCCACTGTTTTGACTTTTTTCTTTGTTCTCGTGTCTTAGAAATATTGTTCAGGTATAATTAGCACGCACGCACGCACACACACACACACACACACACACACACACACACAGAGTATATATACATGCATATATATATATATATATATGTGTATGAAAGTATATATATATATGTGTGTGTGTGTGTAATTTGTGGGACCTTTCCCCCGGTTATATATTCATACAGAGAGAGATGATGGTGAATGATATAGATACTTGATACAGAGCCTATCCTGGATCGGAGACCAAGCTCTAAGTGCTTTACACAAAAACGGAGTCATTTGCACAGCAGCCTCCCAACCTGGGCAGAGCCGACTGACGGCTGCCATTGGGCGCTCATTATTCGTTTCTGGTTTCATTCAATCAGGTTTCAGCCACGCACACCTACACACACTCATACAGACATGTAACATTTTACGTGTGTGACCGGATATATATGTATATGCGTTTTAGTGTTCAACATTCTCTCTCTCCTTCCCTCCCTCCTATCTGTGTTGGTCTGTTGATCCAGTAAAAGCTATTTCTGTTTAATTCTTATCTTCATTGTTACCATTGTTTTTACTTGATATCCATCCATCATAGTGACATTATTGTTTTTGTGGATGTGACTAATGGCGGTGTCTGCTTTTTCAATCACTGTGTTACCATTATGGAGAAAAATGCCTTTATTATCATTACGCAAGAAAAATAACGTATACTGTGCGTGCTTGCACGTATGTGTCTGTGTGTGCATGCATGCGCGCGTGTACGCCTGCTTAACAACCCCATAAACCATTACATTTTTCTGTAAATATCTTCTTCTTCTTCTGCGTTCACTCGTATGCACACGAGTGGGCTTTTACGTGTATGACCGTTTTTACCCCGCGGTGTAGGCAGCCATACTCCGTTTTCGGGGATGTGCATGCTGGGTGTGTTCTTGTTTCCATAACCCACCGAACGCTGACATGGATTACAGGATCTTTAACGTGCGTATTTGATTTTCTGCTTGCATATACATACGAAGGGGGTTCAGGCACTAGCAGGTCTGCACATATGTTGACCTGGGAGATCGTAAAAATCTCCACCCTTTACCCACCAGGCGCCGCCACCGTGATTCGAACCCGGGACCCTCAGATTGACAGTCCAACGCTTTAACCACTCGGCTATTGCGCCCGTCTTTTTAAATATCGAAATTATTTAATGTGATGACTCATTGCTGTCACGTCATTGAACGACTGTTAACCACATCTTTTGTGTTTGATTAACGAGGGAAAAGTCATTATTTCTTAGTAATTAGCTTCCGTTGGACTGTGACATTTGCCTGTCTCTTGCGAGCTGTTGTTTGGTGTAACAATCTCTAGAATCTTTCTTCTGTAAATATATACAGAGAGAGAGACAAATGTATGAAAGTGTGTATGAATGTATGTCTGTATATCGTGGAAATATTCTGCCTTTGTTGGAATGTAAAGTTAAAACTGATACAAGTTTCGGTGTAGAGAAATGATGAAAGCCGTAGATTGTGAATCACAATGATTTATGAATGAATATGTGAATCACAGGCACAGTCTTGTCACCACAATGATTTATGAATGAACATGTGAATCACAGTCTTGTCACCACAATGATTTATGAATGAACATGTGAATCACAGCCACAGTCTTGCCACCACAATGATTTATGAATGAACATGTGAATCACAGCCACAGTCTTGTCACCACAATGATTTATGAATGAACATGTGAATCACAGCCACAGTCTTGTCACCACAATGATTTATGAATGAACATGTGAATCACAGCCACAGTCTTGTCACCACAATGATTTATGAAAGAACATGTGAATCACAGCCACAGTCTTGTCACCACAATGATTTATGAATGAACATGTTCAGCTTTCGTTGCTGAATCCATGTACTAAAAACCGACTACCTCACGTTTGCCAAAATACCGGATGGAACATTAACCCTGTCGCTCGCCGAGACAAAAAACAAAACAAAACAACAAAAAACCCGCCCTCCACCCCACTTGCAATTCGTGAAAACGAATGTCCTTTGTACATGATAACAAATTTGTAACATTTCTTAACGACTATGGCGCTCCGAAACTAACTAAAACGCTGGTATGTTTTATTTTTGTTTTTCGTTGGTGGCTTTGCTTCTTTTTGTGTGTCAAATTTGGTAGGTATCAGACATGTGTCGTGAAAGTATTTCCTCTTGTTTCAGCTTGACATTGACGATTTCTACGTCAACTTGTTAATTTTCCCACTTTTATATGGACGCAATTTTCAACATGTCTCTGTCAAGAACTTCACCACCGAGTAAATCGATCTCCTTACTCAACAGCACGTCAACTAGTTTCGGTGTTACAACAAATTGGAGTTTACCTCAGAACAACCTGACTGTCCCACAAGGATGTGTGGTTCTGGATGTATCCTCGTGGAGTTTCATTCCCTGGAATAACCCCGACAACCTCCTCAGCCAGGACACGGTGCGGTCTGTGGGCACAGTTGTTGGCGCGATCTTTGTGCCCATCCTCTTCCTGATCGCCGTGCCCTGCAACATCCTCAACATGCTGGTCTTCAGCAAGCAGGGCCTAAAAGAACGCGTCAACCTGTGTCTCTTCTACCTCTCGCTGGTCGACGTTTTCCACGTGATCATCCGCTTTGTCTCCAATCTGGATAGACTCCAGCCCCCTTTCACTCAGACTATTGGACCTGTGTTTGAGTTTATCATAGAGCACAAACTGTTCGGGTTCCACGCTTTCATTTCACTGTCTGGTTTCACCTCCACGCTGATCGCGTGTGAGCGGTGTCTGTGTGTAGTGAGCCCCCTGCGTTCCCAGACCTTGCTGAAGACTCGAACCACGGCTGCTGTGCTGGCTGTGGCCACTGTGGTCATCATGTCCGGGTCCATGGTGATCGGCATGAGGTGGAGCGTCATGTGTGTCTTCGATCCTCTGACCAGCTCCACCTCCAAAGCGGTCAGAAGCAGTCAGTTCCACAGAGACAACAAAAAGTATTTAGACGGCGTGACCTTCATCTTGGGCTCGTTGCAAATCTTTACCTACGTCATAGTGATCTCAGCGACTACTCTCGTGACGTCAGTGAAACTGAGGAAAATGGCGGCATGGCGAGAACAAAGCTCCTCGTCTACGCTGTCGTCACGAGAGATGGCGCTGACACGTACACTGATCGCTGTGTCTGTACTCTATCTCTTCTGTTCCATCCCTGCCATGATCGCAGGCATTGGGTTTCTGTTTGTACCGGACTACAGTCTGAGTGGACGCTACTACAACTTCACTCAACTTTTCGTCAGTTTGATAGAGTTGGCTTCTGTAATCAACGCCACGTTCAATTTCTTTGTCTATTGTTCTCTTGGGACAAGGTACAAAGAAACCCTCTGTGCATTACTGTCTTGTCCAGATAGGTTGTCTGTAACATCGGCTGAACAATGAACAGTGGAGTCGAAACAACGAGTGTTATAATCACTCCTGTGACACTGGCAAAGGTTAATGATTCAAATACCCCCATCCAACGTTAAAATCCACAATCCAACTAATACCAATGAACTACTGTTGCACATTGAAACGGTGTTCTAGGGAATGAAAGATTATGTGATGATCCGATGAGGTTTCCTCGACTCGCCTTTGATAGCGCGCTGCCTCGATCTTCATGAACGTATCTTGCTTTCCTGATCAAATTGTCAAGCTTATGTGGGTTCAGTAAAAAAAAAAAAAAAAAAAAAAAAAAGTTCAAATATGAAGTTGAGTTGAAGTAAAGAACGATTTTGTTTACCACACACGCACATACACACACAAGCAGATTCTAAAAGGCACGCACACAAAATATGTGTACATACACAAGCGCGCGCGCGCGCGTGCGCGCGACAGACATACAGCCAAATGCAAAGAAGAATAACAACAGGAGACAATATCAACATCAGTAGTTGATGGTCATTGACATCGTAACTGCCACAACCAAAGGAACCGTGTTCTCTTTGTGCTGCAGTATAATAGATAAGGTCTCTCTGCTAATTGCCTCACGTGTATAAACAGAGTGAGTCTGTAATAACCCTGGTTAAATTGTGTGCGTGAGTGTTTGTGTGTGTGTGTGTGCGTGCGTACGTTTGTGTGCGTGCGTGCGTGTTTGTGTGTGTGTCTGCGACTGTGCGTTCAGTGAAGAAATATTTTAAAGTCTAAAAAGCTAAAATGTGGAAGTTGATGTAAAGTCGGATTTTGTTTACCTCACACATAAATATACACAGACAAGCTACATGTACATACATGCACATGTGCGCGCAACAATATAACACATAGCGTCAGTAATACACAAAATGATAAGCAAAGAACAGTAACATCAGGAGAAAAAAAAATCAATAGGTCATAACTGTTGTCATGTTCATCTGGTGACGGTCGATATGATGACACTGACGATGATAATGATTGATGTTGATCTCTGTGTTGTGTAATAACAGAAAGAAACCGTCTCACCATTTACTTGCTCACATGTGTAAATAAAGTAAATTTGTGTAATAAACCTAATTCAGTCGGCAGTGAGTCTGTGTGTGCGCATGCATGTGTGTCTCCATGTGGGTTTCTGTCCATGGCAAACTTTAACAAATGAATTTTCACCGGCAAAAAGTAATCAACGCCAAATGTTGACTAAACATACAGGACAAATTCTTTCCATACATACCAATTACAGTGGGCTAAGTATTCCGGATTAAACCGTACTTTCGAATCGTAAACATGTATGCCGTTTAGCCTTCGGATCCACAAATGTTCATCAGTCGTTCCCTGCTCGTTTCCAGTTTAGTGTTTGGATTACCATATAAGTATTTCGTTAAGTTGCGGTATGAAATTTTATTTCCTGTCCGCAGTAGAAAGAAAAAGAAATGCTGTACAAAGCACACTCAGTGACACGAACCACAGTATCAACAGTAGTGAGTGTGTGGAGAGTGAGGAGAAAGGGATGGAGGGTGGGTTGTTAGGAGCGGGTTTGGATTCAGCAGCTTAAACAGTCTGGGGCAGTGGTGGCAATGGACTTCTGTTGTTGAACGGAGTATTAAGTGGCGCTCTGCGACAGTTTTCTACTTGAGGCTTTTGAGCCTTTGACATAATGTATCCGAAAGTATTAGTTTGGTGTGGTTTTATTTGTCTGGGGGAAATGGGGGCATGGCAGGTACCTCAAAATTGACGAGATGTAGATTACGGGTGTGTGTGTGCGTGTGCGTGTGTGTGGTGACTGATGATTCCAATTTTCGTGTTCGTAAAGATAGGCGCTGACCTACTGACTTCTGGTTTCTGGTTGGCTTCTGAGGCTGCGTGCATTGCGAAACATGGCCGTGCCTCGCCCGTCCGGTAAAAGAAAACACACACACACACACACAAAATGAAAAAAGAAACCTGCACGGCACATCCATCCATACTCTCTGGAGACTGTCCAAGCCGCTCAGTGTTCAGAGCCGTGATTTCTTCGGTTGTGCAGACTGTGGTGTGTTTTTTGTTGTTTTTCCGGCAGTCTGTGTCTGGTGACGAAAAGACAGTCACGACGACGAAAAACCTGATCATTGCAATTAGTAGATTACTTTTCTCGTCATTTGATCCGGGTCAAGTGTTCTAACTTTCCCCCCGATTTTTCACGAGTTTCCTCTATTTTTCCCGATATGGACAACGAAAAGCTGATCGAATCCGTGAGGATCAGGTCATCTATTTTTTACAAAGAGTGATAAAAGTAATTCATGGATCTTCTCTTCGCTGCCTCGGACAAAATAGCGAAAGAAGTGGGAGGAAATAGTGCGTTTAATTTGTCATTTCTTCAACAAATCACTTGCACAAACAAAATCTCTTCCTGTCCCTCCCCATTTCTCGTCTTTTTTTATCATATTTTTTAAGGGAACCCTATCTGGCTTTGAATATGAATAGAGTAGATTAGCTTTATTTACAAAATTAACAAAATTTAGATTTGTTCTCTCTCTCTCTCTTTCTCACTCTCTCTGTTCTTTTCTCTCTCTCTTTTTTTTTAGCAGTCGAGTGAAAGTGGAACAATATTTGGTGATGAATATGAACAGATATGGTATATCAGCTTTAATAAAATTTAGAGTTTTTTTTTTTCTTCAACAAATTGCACCAAATCTCTCTCTCTCTCTCTCTCTCTCTCTCTCTCTCTCTCTCAGCCGTGTTCCGGGTTTGGGTCCACAATGCACGTGGCCTGAAAGCCTTTAAAAGTCGTCATTCTGACTTTACCTTCCATGTCTCGATCTGCTTCACAGAAAATGAATGATAGTCATGTCATTTGTTCGGCAAAATAAACATTGCCTCGTGCCATAATCGGCAAGATTAACATCGCCACGTGATTTATTCGGCATGATTAACATTGCCACGTGCCATATTCAGCAATACAAACAATGCCATGTCAATAAATCGGCAAAATAAACGTTGCCTTGTCACTTATTCGGCAAAATAAACATTGCCACTTGACTTATTCAGCAAAATAGACATTGTCATGTCACTTACTCAGCTAAGTAAACGTTGCCATATCAAATAAACAGTGCCATGTCACTAAATCGGCATGGTATATTCCTGGAATGATTAAACGTTTCACAGACAGAACAGAAATCTAAAGGGGACAAAGTCTTGTTTCCATCGTCCAACGGCATCCAAGAGAAGTGTTTCTTCAGCCAGTGGAGCAAGACGGGATGACGTATTATATATTTCACCGTCACTAGATGATTATTGACGTCATCGTGCTATTTCTATTTGAAGCAGCGAACACTCAGAGGAAGCATCGTTCTTCCTTGAAAAAGCAACGTTCTGTCGCAAGTGCAGCATGGCCCTTCTATTCCCCGTGGAGATACTCATGACACTGTGTCATTCTGCTTAACCTATGTCTCACACAGTCCAAGTGAAATGATGTGACACAATTGATGTCAATCATACTTAAACGTCATGCATCAAAAATGGCAGGGAAAAATTTTTTAGTAAACTCTTACCCGAGTGCAAAGCAGGTAGGTAAAAGCGCCCTGTTTCATGTCCAGGCACTGAGGTAACGGGGTTTTTCCCCGTAACATTCCCCCCTTGGGATGCCGGGGGTCAGTAGTGTGGTAGGGACTTCTGACCCCTCAAATGTGGACCTCGTCGGACCGGTGCGCGTGCGCATTCCGGAAGTAGGCGGAAGAGTCAAGGTCACTGGAAAAATTTGATGTGCAGGTCAAGGTCACTAGAGTCGGAGTGTCTAAAAATAGACGTGTCTCGGCACGTGATCATGCGTCATGTGTAACAATAGACCTTTGTCTCTCGGAGTGTCTAAAGATAGACGTGTCTTGACATGTGCTGGTTGACTGCGCACAATGGACCTTTGTCTCTCGGAGTGTCTAAAAATAGACGTGTCTTGACATGTTAGCCGGCGTCGTGTCCTTTATTTTTCGACACGTTTCGAAAGAAACCCAAATTAATTTGAGTACAAGCAGCAACAAAAAAAGTCTCCTGAGCGAGGAATCAAACCGGTCCCCCGCGTGACAGGTGGGGATACTGGCCACTGTACTACCGAGAATACACAAGATGCTAGCAAACTTCAACATAATATTTCTGAAAAATAAAATCATTGTCATACCTTCGCCTTGCACGACGATGACTTTAGATTGATGAATGACGTCCGAACACAGTCTGTTGGCTCCAGCGCTTCCTTGGTGTCGACAGGCAACCAAGTGACGTATTAGAAAAGAGGCCATTAAAAAAAATAAATGGCACGTACTGATCGATACATCATTTGGGGTTTTGCCCTTTATTCTCTTGAGCGGTTGGTCTCAGAGTTGTTCGTCTCGGAAGCGAACGATTTTGCCTGGGTTGTTCCTGCAGACTATATAGCTCTTGAGCAGCAGCTGTGTTGATCACGTGATAGGCAGATGCGTATGATTAGCGCGAGGCAGCTGAAGCACAAGGATGAGAGGCAGGCGTGTTGAAGACAATGAAGAACAAGCCTATTGTTCATAGGTGGCAGCTGAAACAAAGGCGAGGCAGCTGAAGCACAAGGATGGATAGCAGGCGTGTTGGAGACAATGAAGAGCAAGCTTATTGTTCATAGGTGGCAGCTGAAACAAAGGCGAGGCAGCTGAAGCACAAGGATGGATAGCAAGCGTGTCGGAGACAATGAAGAGCAAGCTTATTGTTCATAGGTGGCAGCTGAAACAAAGGCGAGGCAGCTGAAGCACAAGGATGGATAGCAGGCGTGTTGGAGACAATGAAGAGCGATTAAGCCTATAGGTCTTGGGCAGCAGCTGGGTGTATATCACTTTAAAAAGCTGAAGGCCAAATATGGAAGGCAATGGTGGCCAGGGTGTGGTAGGGTGACGAGGCCCGAGGATTTTCAAATTCCAAATATCTCAAAGCGTTTGGGGTGGAAGAACCAAATGGGCACTTTTGTTATGAGTACATGACAAGTTTGGACAAACTAAAGGAGGCGGTGCTGCCTCCACGCTGCTCTCTTTAGCAGACTCAAAAATGAAAACATCACGGAGGGAGAGTACAGCTTTTGCCATCAGGTGCGGAAAGAAAACGATATGACTGCTATACATTTCCTGGTGTGGTACAACAATAAGGATGTGGTTCCGTTCATGCAGGCCCTTCAAGCCCAGATTGACATGTATTCACGTTTAGGCATTGACCTTCTCAGAGACGGTATCTCTCTCTCTTCCAGGCATCACCCTTAAATATTTGTTCCAGACACTATCCCCCGATGTGTACTTTTCTCTCCTCAAAGAAAACCAAAAGGAGCTGCATACACAATTGCATGACAATATCGTTGGTGGCCCTTCCATCAATTTTCACACATGTCACGAAAAAAAAAAACATTCATTCGTCACAATTCGGGCAAGTCCGTTCAGCTGATTCGAGGCTATGACGCCAGTGTGCTTTATCTCTGGGCCATCATGCAAAACATGCCCACAGAACACTCTACTGTTCGAAGGTGTAAGACAGAGTTCAAAGCAGAAAGAAGGGACTGTGTGGACAACAGGACAGAGAATGGTTAGAGTGGACGGTGCACACACAGAACATACCCATACAACACAAATTCAATGGGAAAGAACACAGTTTAGGACGCAGACACATTCAGATGGATGGGTGGGACGCTGAACACCACACCGTGTACCAATTTCACGGGTGTTTGTTTCACGGACATGACTGTCATCTCACTCGAGGAAAACAGACCAACCCTGTCAATGACAAACCCCTCAAAGAGCTCAGAGAAAACACGAGAAACTACTGACCACTGCTGACCACTACAGATCATTGACCACTGTTGACGACCACTGACCACTACATACTACTGACTACCGGTGAGCATGACTGACCGCCACAGACCACCACTGACTGGTGACCACCACCGACCACTATGGACCACTGACCACCACAAAGCACTGCTGACCACTACTGACTGCTGACCATTGACTACTGCTGACCATTGCTGACAAGCATCCAAAAGTGTATGTATGATTAAACTAACATATGTTTAGGGGAGGGGCGTAGCCCTTGCTACTGGTACCATGTAACCCAGTACTACCTGCCGCATGTGAAGTTTCCCAACGACGGACCAGGCGGAGGAGGAAACCTTTCCCAACGGCTGTGAAGGCGGAAGAGGATGACCAAAGGGCAGTGGGAGCTCTTATCCTTGGCTGGAAGTCCTCCTAGGAGACAGAACTCTGAAGAAAAAACCTGCACCTGCCGAGGCCGTTCTACACGTGGCAGTATCTGCACTTGTGGGACTGTGAGCGTCGGTAGGCGAGAAAGTGGGGAAGGGACTGCACAACTCCTCCTCACTAAAAAAAAAAGTCACCTGTGCTGGTCAGGCAACGACGAGCTAGCCCTTCATCACCCAGCTTTCCCAAGCCCTGCGGCGATGGAGGAATGGTAACGGGGACATGCAGAGGATGCTGCTGGCAGTTCCTAGTCACGACTCTGCACGCAAGTGGCTGTGGGATGATGGTCGTCCGCCGTAAACTGGGGCAGATGCGGCTCCCGTATCCTCCCACAGTGTCAGAGCAGCCCTTTTTAGGGACAGCACTGCTCTCCCCACACAGGGAAGGGGAGATAAAAGGATCCCTAAACAAAGCCTGCCTCACCCAGTACCTAGTAGGAAACCGCACCTACTTGGACATCCAACACAAGCGGTCGAAAACAACAGAAGAAAAGAACCAGGAGTCATGCCCTGACTCTGGGTGCCTGGAATGTTCGCACCCATTTGGAAAGAGACGACAGACCAGAAAGGCGCACAGTCAATAATCAATTTTTCCCTCCCAGCTCAACGTCAACTCGTGTGTGTGCGTGCGTGTATGTGTGTGTCTGTGTTCTGAGAAAACGAATAGTTGTTTTACATCTAATGAACACACCTATTGTTTGTCTCTTTTGAGTACTTTGGTATACCTAGCTGTTTTGCTTCTATTTGATATCTACACAGCTGTCCCATTGAATTCACCCTGAGAAAGTTTGCCACTGTATTGAGTGTACTCTAGTTGTTTTGCCCATATTGAGTAAACACCTTGTTACTATGCCTTTCTGTATTGTGTACACTTCTAGCTGATTTGCCCATGTCCACTGAATGTACCTATTGCTATATTGCCTCTTTCTGTTGAGTACATCAACTTTACAGCCTCTGTTGAGTAGATGCCTTGCTGTTTTGCTTCTATTGACTTCACCCATACCCGTTCTTCCTCTCTTCGTAACTGTATTTCAGTTAAACAGGTGTGTGTACATAATTATGTCCAGTGTAAACCTCTGAATTTTCGTCTTTCACGTTGTCTGGATAAACACGATTTCACTGCGTGGACCTTTCACACATGACACAATGACATACATCTTGTGTGCATGATGATGCAGTACTATGAGAGGTCACTTCATGTTGTTTGGATACCAACTGATCAAAGGAACCGTTCATACGGGTGCGGGAGAGCGATGTTTTAGGAGGAGGAGGAATTTTGTTTAATGTCCCGTCACACATATCGGTGATAGACGTATTTATGAATACACTTGAGTATTATCGGTTACAGGTTTTAGGACAACAGCAGCATACCAACTAAACTGAAATATAACTTCACAACGACATTATGAGAGCGGCAGCAAGTTTAAAACGGGTATGAATGCGTGTAATTTGTTGTTGGTGGAGATGGTGATACCTAGCTTCATTCCATGTGATCGATTCTATGTGAGTGAGTGAGAGGTGGAATGTGGCCACGTTTTTGCATCCATCTACCGCTCACATCAATAATGATTTGATACGCCCAATCTAATGAAGCAAAAGCCCTGGGCGTTTACATTGAAAAATACAATGATGTATGCATACTAAAAACACACAAATACACACGCGCTCACAAATCCTCCCGCTCCAACTGCAGCCCACAAATCCACACCCACCCCACACAAGATGCACACACACACACGTTCCTACAATGAGTGTGGAGAATGGGTGAGGGGGGGATCGGACGTGCACACGCTTCCCATCCTAACAAATCACTGTTCTGGATGGTCGGCTTCATGTGTTTTCCTTCTTTATTTTATTTTCTGTCTGCAGACGTCTACTTATTGTTGGGTTTTTTGTGGGTTTTTTACCCATCAAAGTGGATTTTTATCAAAGACTTTGTCAAAGACACTCTTTGGTGCTTGTTGGGAATATCTGCATGTACTTAGTGCACACTGCACAGCGGGTTTTGGTTTACTACCTCATTAACAACAACCAAAAACAAAAACAAAAAAAAACATCAACCCGGAAACCACCCTTGAAAAAGCCAGAAGGGTCCTGAGAAAGAAAAGAAAATACTGAAGAAGAAGATGATGATTAAGACGAAGAAGAAAGACGGGGGTCATCAAGGGAATATGTAACCAGGGGCAAGTAACTCACTGCCTCCAGAGATCCCACGGCGATCATTACATCTGAAAAGTGAGAGGCTGTGTATTGTGCTTCTTTTTTTTTCTCACTTGTGTAAACAAAGTGAGTCTATGTTTTAACCCGGTGTTCGGTTGTCTGTGTGTCCGTGGTAAACTTTAACATTGACAGTTTCTCTGCAAATACTTTGTCAGTTGAAACCAAATTAGGCATAAAAATAGGAAAAATTCAGTTCTTTCCAGTCATCTTGTTTAAAACAATATTGCACCTCTGGTATGGCCTAATTGTATGCAAACTGCATTAACTGTTATATTTATATTTTTTGTATTCTCTAAACTTGGCACTCTGACCTCTTATTCTTACACAACAACAAGAGGAGTCATTATTATCATTTTTTGTTCAAACAGGAACTTCTTTTGCTAAGCATGGAATTTTCATTTATTTTGCAAACGTTTTGGTGCAGATAGTAAAAAAGGGAAATTACTCTGTAATTAATGCTAGGGGACTTAATTTATCACAAGTGAGTCTTGTTTCTCATGGAGGGGCCAAGACAGACTCGGCGAGGCACCGGACTTGTGATACAGTGTTCACCAGTGATCACGGTACGATGCCCCGTTTCTGTATGGTGTTGTGTCCTTGGGGAAGATAACGTACTCCGATTTTACACCACCCAGGTTTGAATTCGTACCCGACTTGGGTCGGGAAAGGGGAAATCGACGAAAGGAGATACTTTGGGCCCCGCCTTCTGATGCCGAGTCCCAAAAACAGTAGATATGATTTCACTGCCCCGATGGCCGTGAAAGGGGCTTTTAACCCTTTGATATTTTTTTCTGCATCAGGGTGAGTGCCTCAACCTAGAGATACACACACACAAATGTATAGAAACACACACACACACACACACACACACACACACTTGTGTACGCCCACCCTCACTTCCCCTTCATTGTTCTCCGAAGTGGTGTGTGAGTTTGCCTCGTGATCTGTTCTATCACCGTAACATTTTTCTTTCTCTCCCTTGCCTTGCTGTCTCCATCTGTCTGTCTGCTTGCCTTCTCAGACTCTGGTCGCAATTATTTTTTAGAAAAAAAAAAAAACACCTCTGTTTTGGGGTGGGTGTGTTTTTGGTTTTTTTGTGTGTGTTTGTTTGTTTTTTGGGTGTTTTTTTGTTGTTGTTTTTTTCACTTTCTCGCCACAGTTTTCTCCTTGTACTTGTCTTATCTACCCCAGATCAATGTTCTGCAAAACTTTTCCCAATCTCTCTCTTTCTCTCCCCCCTAGTGTGCAAAACTTACTCGCCATGGAACAAAAGATTTGCATGTTTGTCTTTGTGATGATGATGATGATGATGGCGACGATGATCACGATTACCGCTTCTGTTCTCACTGTCGTGGTCGTTATCGTTATTGTCATCGTTGCAGATGTGACCAAGCGCGCTATGCTTGCTCCAAAACTGCTCGGTACACGGCTACAAAAATGGCGTCGCCGACAGGATTTTGATCCGACCGGATTTTGATCCTTCAAAAATATCTTTACGGCAGGATAAAGATCCATCACAAGATTCATCCAAAATTATTCCCTTTAATGTTTCAATTCTTGTATCCAAATTCAATCCATCCCTAAACCACAGCCCTTTACCACCAAGTGTACCTTGTTACAACTTGGCGCTGTGAGCAAGGGTGTGCTAATTCTTTAATCTCTTATATTAAATCAAAGCTCATAGCCAAGCTGTACTCTATCACATACTTGGCACTGCGAGCTAGGATCATACAGGGACAAAAGGTTACACTAACAGTCACATAGGGATAGTTTAACATAGAAGAGAGAAGACAGTGCAGCAGGTACATCAAGTCCACGAGAAGAGTCATCGCCCCATCAAGATGGCTTCATCCGACTTCCTGCCCGAACTCCCGACGCTATCCGGTGAGGAAAGCAGCATAGAGGTCGACGACTTCATCAGTGAGGCCAGACTGATTCTCCAGCTACAGCACCTGGATGACGCGACATCCTCTCTCTGGCTGATATCAGCCCTTGCAGGCCGATGTCGCCAGCAGATCGTCAGGCTGCCGGCGACACAAGTGGACACCCCAGCCAAGATCCTTGCAGTTCTTGAGTGAGGGGGGAAAGGGGGTGGGGGGGGGGGGCGTCGTGAGGACAGACAGAGCTTTCCCTGCCTGACATTATCTGGGGCTGATTATATGCCAGTCTAGAGATCACTTTCTCATGGCCAGGGTTCAGATGGGATATGAAACAAAAATTCCCCCATAGCCTTTTACGGCCATTGGGGCAGTCAGTTCACATCCACTGTGTCCAGTGCTTGGCATAGGAAGGCGGGGCCAAGTCCTCTCCTTCCGCTGTTTTAACCTTCCCCGACCGGCGTCAGGTACCGATCACGTCTGGGTGGTGTGAGGAAAATCGGAGTCCGGTGCCTTTCCCGAGGATACCACCTGGGTATTGAACCCTGACCACTGTGGAACACTGGTTAAGAAGTCCCGACACATTACCCATTCTGTCCTAGCATATTCCTTACACCATCCAGAAACAAAACAAACAAGAGAGGCAAGGCCTTCAAGACTCACTTGTGATACACTTTTTTTTTTTTAAACCCAAGCTTTTTATGTATTGAGTATAATGCATTTACTGTTATATTTATATTTTTTGTATTCTCTGAACGTGACAATCTGATCTAATATTCGACCCAACAAAAGATCTGTCATTATTATCATTTTTTGTTCAAACAGGAACTTCTTTTGCTAAGCATGGAAGTTTTGTTTATTGCAAACGTTTTGGTGCAGACAGTAAAATAAGGGAAATTACTCTGTAATAAATGCTTGGGGACTTAGTTTGCTTTAAACTGATCTTTCTCATCTTAAACATTACATTTTGAAATTATACTCAATACATAAAAAGCTTGGATTTTTTTTTAAAGTGCATCACAAGTGAGTCTTGAAGGCCTTGCCTCTCTTGTTTCAAAATGTAATGTTTAAGATGAGAAAGATCAGTTTAAAGCAAATTAAGTCCCCCAGCATTAATTAGAGTAATTTCCCTTTTTTACTATCTGCACCAAAACGTTTGCAAATAAATAAAACTTCCATGCTTAGCAAAAGAAGTTCCTGTTTGAACAAAAAATGATAATTATGACTGCTCTTGTTGTTGGGTCGAATATCAGATCAAAGTGCCAAGTTTAGAGAATACAAAAAAATATAAATATAACAGTAAATGCAGTTTGCATATAGTTAGGCTTCATTTTTTATTTGTTTGTGCCCATCCCAGAGGTGCAATATTGTTTTAAACAAGATCACTAAAAAGAACTGAATTTTTCCTATTTCTATGCCTAATTTGGTGTCAACTGACAAAGTATTTGCAGAGAAAATGTCAATGTTAAAGTTTACCACAGAGACACACGCACACACACAGACAACCGAACACCGGGTTAAAACAGACTCACTTTGTTTACACAAGTGAGTCAAAAAGGAAAAAAGAAACAAGCGATCGATGTTCAGCATCTTATCTGATCATTATAACACCATTAGCTATAAGAAACAGAAACACGGTGAATGACAATGACTTTTCAGCCATCATTCAACAACTGTATGAATTCACTTAAATTGAACTGAGCTTTCTTACCTGCACAAAAATAATAGCTTGCAGAAAGCGAACATTTACTTTGGAGACAGGAATTTCTTTGGTGATATTTTGTGACAAACGTGTGAGGCCTGAAGACATACCGTTATAAAGTGTACTTCTCTAACTATATCATTTCGTGTCACACGTTTTACAGATACGGTCTGCATGCACACACACACACACACACACACACACACACACACACACTTTCACTTACTCGCATGCGTACACAGTAATCACCCCCCCTCCACCCACGCAATTTTTTTCCTACCCTCGTCTAATATCACAGTGAAAAGACGTTAAACTAAAGAACGAACACACATATATATATATTATACACACACACACACACACTCACACAACACACACACACGGTCTACACACACACACACACACACACACACACACACACACACACATGCATGCACGCACACATATATATATTACACACACACACACACACACACACACACACGGTCAACACACAGACGCACGCACGCACACACACACACACACACACACACACACACACACACACACACACACGGGAGTGGACATTAAGGCAGTTTTGTCGGGTTTGGAGGAAATTAACAATTATTGATTAATCCGCGGTGAACCTCGGTACCTGAGTTAACTGTATGCTCGAAAAAATCCATGCGTGTGTCGCGCGCTTGCGCACACACATGCACAAGCAAACAAGGAGAAACACACACACACACACACACACACACACACACACACACACACACAGAGTTCGTTGTTCTGTTTTTCTTAGTTCTCGTGTCTTATCAGCATTGTTAAGATATGATGATGATGATGATGATGACTTGCGCGATGAGTTTGTTTAAAGTGAAGAGGAGTTGCGCAACGTCAACCTCACTCTCTCGTCCGGGTCCACCAATTTCCAGTGGCAAGACTAAGTCGAGACGACTGGAGGATGAGCACGGATGCAGTGGATGACCAAGATATCCTTTCGGTGTCTCATCTTGCTCTCTGCACTCCACAGTGCGTTGCTGTAACCGGCTTCCTCTCCGTTGAACCGATAGGTTTCTTCCGCAGATTCTGCCGGATCTAGACTTCGCATACATGGGTAGACACACCCCGGGGGCCAACTGCGTGTGGCATGCAGATAATAAGATATAATTAACAGTAAGACGCGCGCGCGCGCGTGTGCACACACACACACACACACACACACACATACGAACGCGTAGTTCAGTGTATTGGTTTGTTTTCATTTGTACTTGCATTGTTAAAGATATGATTAGCTCGCACACGCACGTTCACGCGCACACACACACACACACACACACACACACACACACACACACACACTTTGTGCATCTCTCTCTCCGTATGCGTGTGAATATCCGTCTATGTGCATGCGCGCACGTATGTATGTGTTAGCGTGTTTGTATTTGTGACTGTTGTTCAAAGCACAGTGTCACAGAAAACTGATTTGCGAACACACACACACACACACACACACACACACACACACACACACATGTATGTGTATTGAGTAGTGTTATAGTAGTATACATTAATGTTTATTTTCGGTGCTTTCAGTTTCTTTATAAAGCGGTTAGTGGTACTGGATGATTTACATTCCGTTTAAGGTTGGTTGTAAGTAATTACTGCAAAAAGAAAGATTCGTCACATATATATTTCTCTTTTTTTGCAGTGGTATTTACAAGTGTGATGTGGTTTCGATATCGTAAGTAATTCATTTGCAATATTTTGGCATCAGTCTTGCTGTGTATCTGCCTTGTGCTCATCGCGCATATATATATATATATATAGAGAGAGAGAGAGAGAGAGAGAGGTGTTTTGTTAGGGTTTTTTTTATTTTGGTGTTTGTGTGTGTGTAGGAATCGGTTTGGCGTTAGACTTCTGACCCAGTGATCACCAGTGGTTTGAGTTCGAAACCCCGTTTGGGCATGGTGTTGTGTCCTTGAGAAAGGCACTTTATTTCGGTGTTCCTCATTCCAGCCAGTTGTCGATAGATACCTGACAGATTGAAGAAGCTTCTTCTTCTTCGTTCGTTGGCTGCAACCTCCACGTTCACTCGTATGTACACGACTGGGCTTTTACGTGTATGACCGTTTTTACCCCGCCATGTAGGCAACCATACTCCGTTTTCGGGTGTGTGCATGCTGGGTATGTTCTTGTTTCCACAACCCATCGAACGCTGACATGGATTACATGATCTTTAACGTGCGTATTTTATCTTCTGCTTGCGGGTACGCACAAAGGGGGTTCAGGCACAAGCAGGTCTGTACATACGTTGACCTGAGAGAGAGGAAAAAAAAAAATCTCCACCCTTTACCCACTAGGCGTCGTTACTGAGATTCGAACCCGGGGCCCTCAGATTGAAAGTCCAACGCTTTAACCACTCGGCTACTGAGCCCGTCTGAGGAAGGTTAAAATGGCGGAAAGAGAGGACTGGCACCGCATTACCGTTTTACAATGCCTAAATGTGTGTGTGTGTTTCTGTGTGTGCGTGTGTGTGTGTGATTTACAGTAAGTGCAAAACGTAATGCAAAAAGCACAATAATGTGATATGGTGAGTATTGCAAAAACATACAAGTTAAACGTGTACAGATACTGAGGGGCGGATCAGCACAAACCGTCCAACAGTTTCAGCAAAGTGCAGTCAGCGCAAATAACCAGTAGCAATGTAACACACACACACACACACAACCTTTTGAATTTTTTTCATTTATTTTTTCTTTCTTTTTTTATACGCCTATATGTTTTAAAGTTGGAAAGTTATTCTCTTAGATTGTTGTTCAGTTAATGTTGTGAATAGTATTGTTTTCATCCCTTTCCCTTCCCCTCCCTTTTTTCTCCTCCCTCCTTTTTATTATTATATTTTCAAAACTTTTTCATGTCTAATATCACTTAATGTGGATAGACATTAAATGAAATTGAATACACACACACACATCCTTAACACAATAATAGATTAGAAATCTTTTAAAAATGAATAGTGTGTGTGTGTGTGTGAAATAATGATGATAACGATAATGATAAATACAACAATAACAACAACAATAATACTTTTTTTAAATTAAAAATGGAGATGGAGAACTCCGAGAAAGCTCGAAGAGCCCCAGAGAGACAGGCTAACAGACAGAGAAACACAGCAAGAATGAAGATCTTCCCAGCACACATATCTCCACCAGTTCCAAGGCCTTGGGCGGCGAAAGAAAGGCCCAAGAGGTTGGAAGAGGACTTGGTAGTGGACAGACAACATCTATTTATCCAGACATCCAAAGAGAGAGAGAGAGTCAGGCAGACGGACAGGTAGGCAGTCTGATCCCTTCCCAGTGTTCACCTCCCCATAGTGCACCAAGCCCTGCGGTGAGTTTAGTCGAAAGTGTACAAGGGCGTGTCAGTGGAGTGAGTACTGAAAGGGCAGTCTCAGCATGTGGCCTGTTGCTCTCACGGGAGGTGGGGGGGAGGGGGAGTCACCTCCCCAAAAAGTCTGTTATGCCTGCATGTGAACAGTATGGATGAAAAGATGCTTTCGTTTATTATCATCATTGTTGTTGTTGTGATAAGAAACTCGAGGGAGAGCTGGACAGTGCAAGGTCTTCAGAGAAGAAGCCCCCCACCCCCCTCAGTCAAGTGTTTCGGCCCTTAACTCCTTACACTCTAAGGGGGCCGGGCCGCACCCAGGTCATGACTCCTGGATGTCCTTGTATTGCCGACATTTGTTGTTTATTGCGTTCTTTACCTCATGTCCATCCACTATTCTGACATTATTGTTTTTTTGTGACTGACTGATGACGCTGTCTTCTGTTTCTATCACTGTGTCATCATCATTATACAGAAAAGAACAAAAAACGTATACGTGCGCATCGATGCAAGCATGTTTGTGTCTGTGTTTGTGTATGCATGCGCGGGTGTGCGCATAATCAACAACCCCATCAACCATTATTACTACGTCTTCTCTTTTTTTATCAATTTCGAAATTATTTAATGTAATGATGCATTAGCTGTCACATCACTGAACGCCAATTAAACCACCACTTTTGTGTTTGATGTTAACGAGGGAAAACTCGTTGAACTGTGACATTTCCCTATTACTCAGGAGCCGTGGTGTGGGATAACAATCTCCAGAGTCTTTCTTCTGTGTATAAAAAATATCGTATATATATATGTGTCTGTGTGTGTGTGTAAACAACCAGTGGTAAGGGGGTTTTGTTCATTGTTGTATTTTAAATTTAGATAAAATGATAGAATTAATACATTGAAAGAACATCCTGTCAGCGACACCAATTTTGTAACCGACCATGGCAAGGGGGGGGGGGGTAGATGAATAGGATTTAAAGGATTAAAGAATTAACAAGACAAGAGTGAAAGGACATAAAGATCCTCGCACATGCCAGAGACATATAGAGGCCAGAAGAAAAGAAGACAGTGTCTGTATGTCATGTCAGATACAAGTAGACAATAAGCACATATGTATATATTACACTGGAAAGAGTACCCATTGGTTTGGATTTGGCAACAACATAACATAATGCATATAATTTATATGTGTGAAGAGTAAACACTGCCTCCAAATGACATTTTTAATACAGTTAAATAGTGTAGTTTAAGTGGTTGAATCCAAGCCGATTCTGTGACAGTACACTGACAGCATCGATTACATGATGCTTACACTGTCAAAGTGACTCAAATGCATCCCTAATCATGTAGCACTATACCGGAGTAAGCTATATCGGAAACATCATGATAGCTGAATCATAATTAGCAGACTGTGGTCGATATCAGATGGTCTTAACCAATTACTGATAGAATCCAACATTATCTTGTAATCATCACTACAGAGTACTACACACACATTACTGAGGGCTAACAACACTGTGACTGTGAGGTTGGTAGTACTGAGAGTCAGTATAAAGAAAAGAACACTTCATAACCTTGGTATGGCCTGTTTTCTACATTCGAATGTTCTCCACTGAACACGGAATACATAAAGCCTAGCCTTTCATTAAATACATTTTCCTGCATGCCTATGCTGATGAGATGAGAAAGAACGCATATATCCTCAGAATGTTCTTGAATTATTCATGCTACACCAGCTAAGTTGGGCACCACTAGAGGAACGGCGAAAGAGATCCCGCCTGATAACGATGCACAAGTTCCACCATGGAGACATAATCAGCGACACCACGCGAGCACCAGCTTCTCAGAAGCCCAAGCACAACACCAGGCACTCCCATGATCAACGGTACACCACGGAAACCTGGTACAGGGACTACATGAAATTTTCCTTCTTTCTCCGCACTACCAGGGAGTACAACAAGCTCCCGCCTGAGGCAATATCAGCCTCGTTGGAGAGCCTCCAATCCTACTTCTGACCTCCCCGTCCACCCCCTCTCCCCTTCCCCCCACCCCCGGCCCCCCAAGCCCCTCCCCCACCCCGCCCTTCCCCCAACTCCCAAATTCCTTCCCACCCACTGTCAAGTACGGCCTACCAACACTGTCTAGAGGTCTGAAAAAGGGGTAGGTGGCCCCAGCCCCCTTGTCCAGTCCCCTTAGTTAGGCACTGACTACCCAAACGAACCCCACAACACAACAGCAAACCGGAACCTTTGTAAATGCCAGAATCTTCAACTTGATGAAGGCGGGCAGATACGAAAGAAGAAGAGGATCAGTGAGCAGAGATTGAAAGATTTTTGCGTCATAAACTGTACGTCAGTTCGAAAGAATGAAGCGGAATACTGCCTTGGACCACATGGTGGCGACCTGGTTAGAAAGTCCTAAATTTCAACCACACCTTTCCTCCCCTCCACCTGCAAGTCTTAAATACGAATGTCCTTTTTACATAATAACAATATTGTAACCTTTCTAAATAACTATGATGCTCCCAAACCAAATAATGCGCTGGATTGTTGTTGTTTTTTGGGGGGGAGAGGTGGGGGTTGTTTGTTGCTGTTTGTTGTTGGTGGGTTTTGTTTGTTTTTGTTTTTTGTTTTGTTTTGTTTTGTTTGTTTTTGTTTTTTGTTTTGTTTTGTTTTTTGTTGTTGTTTTTTTTGTTTGTTTTTTGTTTCGTTTGTTTTTGTTTTGTTTTTTTGTTGTTTTTTTTGGGGGGGGGTTGTTTGTTTGGGGTTTTTTGGAGGGGTGGGGGGGGGGGGGGGGGCATTTTTTCTTTTATTTGGTGGCTTTGCTTGTTTTGTGTGTCAAATTCAGCAGGCATCACACAGTACTTTTCAAAGTTTTTCCTGTTGTTTCAGCTTGACATTGCCTATTTCTACATCAACTTGTTAATTTTCCCAGCTTCATACAGACGCAATTTTTCAACATGTCTCTGCTCTCCATACTCAACAACACGTCAGCTAGTTTCGGTGTGTCAACAAATTTGAGTTTACCTCAGAACAACCTGACTGTCCCACAAGGATGTGTGGTTCTGGATGTATCCTCGTGGAGTTTCATTCCCTGGAATAACCCCGACAACCTCCTCAGCCAGGACACGGTGCGGTCTGTGGGCACAGTTGCTGGCGCGGTCTGTGTGCCCATCCTCTTCCTGATCGCCGTGCCCTGCAACATCCTCAACATGCTGGTCTTCAGCAAGCAGGGCCTAAAAGAACGCGTCAACCTGTGTCTCTTCTACCTCTCGCTGGTCGACCTTCTCAACGTGATCAACCGCTTTGTCACCAATCTGGATAGACTCCAGCCCCCTTTTACTCAGACTATTGGACCTGTGTTTGAGTTTATCATAGAGCACAAGCTGTTCGGGTTCCACGCTTTCATTTCACTGTCTGGTTTCACCTCCACGCTGATCGCGTGTGAGCGGTGTCTGTGTGTAGTGAGCCCCCTGCGATCACAGACCTTGCTGAAGACTCGAACCACGGCTGCTGTGCTGGCTGTGGCCACTGTGGTCATCGTGTCCGGGTCCATGGTGATCGGCATGAGGTGGAGCGTCATGTGTGTCTTCGATCCTCTGACCAACTCCACCTCCAAAGCGGTCAGAAGCAGTCAGTTCCACAGAGACAACAAAAAGTATTTAGACGGCGTGACCTTCATCTTGGGCTCGATGCAAATCTTCACCTACGTCACAGTGATCTCAGCGACTACTCTCGTGACGTCAGTGAAGCTGAGGAAAATGGCGGCATGGCGAGAACAAAGCTCCTCGTCTACGCTGTCGTCACGAGAGATGGCGCTGACACGTACACTGATCGCTGTGTCTGTACTCTATCTCTTCTGTTCCATCCCTGCCATGATCGCAGGCATTGGGTTTCTGTTTGTACCGGACTACAGTCTGAGTGGACGCTACTACAACTTCACCCAACTTTTCGTCAGTTTGATAGAGTTGGCTTCTGTAATCAACGCCACGTTCAATTTCTTTGTCTATTGTTCTCTTGGGACAAGGTACAAAGAAACCCTCTGTGCATTACTGTCTTGTCCAGGTTGGTTGTCTGTATCGCCAGCTCAGCAATTAACAGTGGAGTCGAAATAACGCATGTTATTATAATTTGTTTTCATGTTGGCAAAGATTAGTGAATCAAATGTCTATATTCAGCGTTAAAATCCACCTTATGTCAATTAACTTCTATTACACATGACCGTAGTGTCGTGGAGAATGCAGATTTGGATGATAACCAGACGATGGATTGTGAACTCGTCTGAAATAGCATGCTGTCTACATTTTCTGGGACTGTACAGGGCGCTCTTGATTTCACACTCTGGAATCATACTGAAAGCAGATGCTGCTACACCAAACTGTTTTCAAGATTAAAACTCAAAGAACACTTGATCGTGTATTATTTTCATTTTTTTATGCCAACCCCCTGTTAGGTCAGTAAATGATTTTTTTTTTAATGAAAGGTTTAAAAAGCTAAGATTTGGGAGTTGAAGTGAAGTAAAATTTTGTATGCAATGCTCGCCCACATACATACACATAGTAATTCTTATATGTAGGCGCGTTGTTGCCTAACGTGTGCAAACATATTGTCTGTAATAATCCTGATTCAGTGTGTTTGTGTAAGTGTGCGAGCGTGTGTGTATGTGTTTTCAGGGGAAGATTTGTATACTGACAATACAACAATCATCCATAAACAAGACAGTACACGTTTCAATCCTTTATTGGAACTAATGTATAAAGTGGGTATACCTTGCAAGCGCCTACGCCCCACTTTGCAGGAAAGTGTTCTTAAGTGTGGGTGAGTGCTTATTTGGTATGTCTCTCCTTATACACCGGTTTTTGTTGTTTGTTTGTTTGTTTGTGCGCCATTTCAGCGCCTAAACAGGGGAGTAAAAAAACCGTCTTCATACAAGTAAAAGCCCTCCATGGAAATGAGTGAATTTGGTCGTTGAAATCCAAGATCTCAAAAGAAAAAGGACACAACTTGGTGGCACGTAAAAGTGTGGGCAGGTGGTTTCTGACTAAAGATGAAATTCATGACTTGGCGGCTGCCTCCTGAACTGGCAGGGGGTTGTTGTAAAAGATGAGATTCATGGCTTGGTGGCAGTCTGCACAGTGGTCCACCCCACACCAAATATTCATGACCTGTTGCGCGTTTCTGTTGTCTGACTGTCCTTACGCATCACAACATTTCTCCTAATGGCGGCTAGGAGCAGGTAACAGAATGTTTGTGGACCTCTGTCCTCGATCAGGAAGGAAAAACCGAATTGCTTCTTTGCATCTATCCGAGGCCAAGCCAGCAAAGTTTAATAAGAACTCTGTTTCACTTAACCTCAGTGATAGTGGCTTCACGGTAAACTTTCGCCTTGTCTTTGTCGGTTTTCCCTGTCCTGCAAGACAAAGGGTGTTGCCTTTCGGATCTTCATTCTGCGGAACCAGGTTGTGTCTGTGATAAAACCTGTCTTTTTCTTTTCACACTCATATGTTCTGAAGTTTGGGTGCTTTTGATGTAGACCAGTTGCTAACGCTGTGCACACTCTGTTGACTTTGACATTTTCTTTTCATTGAAAGTATCTCAGTTCCTGATGTTTTGAATTTGTGCGGTGGTTTACAGTCTGGAGTTTGCCTCGTGGTCTGATCCATCACTGTGACATCTTTCTTTCTCTCCCTTCCCTCGCTGTCTCCATCTGTCTGTCTGCTGGCCCTGTCAGATTCTCATCACAATTCTTTTCAGGAAAACTCTGGTCTCTCTCTTTCTCCCTCCCGAATTCTCCCCTCCATCCAGTCTCCTTTTCTCTAAAACCCCTTTTTCAGCAAAACCCTTTCCCCGTCTCTCTCTGTCCCTCCTCTCTCTGTCTCTGTCTCTGTCTCTCTCTCTCTCTCTCTCTCTCTCTCTTGTGGCAAGAAGTATGGAAGGGAGTCAGTCAGTCCCCCTGGTGTCATGAATCACACTGAAGAACAATCCGACAGTCAGACGTCGGGACTATAACGCCTGTCCAAGACATACGAGCACCATCAGAAAGCTTTTTGTATTCAGACTGTGCTGTTGTTCCCTGAACGCTCTAATGGTCCGCTGACCATCTCTGTCCCCATAGTGCTCTATCCATCTCTGCTCGTTTCGCCTGTCTTCTCCCTCCCCTCGCCACGCCAACCTCACGTGCTGATCAAATCAGTTTTCATCTTTTTCAACACCGATTTGCATAACATCCTTGAGATGTAAGAAGCGTTGTGATTGGTTGGTGTGCTGAACTGATGGAAAGTGACGCCACTGGGAATCAGCGGGACACTGTGACCTCAGTTGGTTTGTGTTTGTTGTCTCATGTGGACTCTCTCTCTCATGCCTTGCACCCTCTTTCTCTAAGATATTTATATATAGAGGGAGAGAGAGAAAGAGAGAGAGTGTTTGGTAAGAGAAAGAGAGGTAAGAGAGGGAGGGAACACAGGGTAAAACCTGGAACTGATTTGACATAAAAGCGAAAACTAAAATTCATTTTCTGGGGTGTGGGCGTCCAACTTTCCAACATATCTACAAATATGTATCTGTTCTTTTAAAATATTTCAAAATATTTCTAGTAAGTATATACATGACAGTTTTTAATATTTTTGTTGAAAACACAAACATATCTATGTAAATGGAATAAAGCAGGAAAAGACAACTGAATAACATCGAATTTTCATACAAGTCTCCACTGCCAGTGAGTAAAAGTATCTCTGGTGACTCTGCCGGCTGGAGACAAACTGCAGAGGAAGGGACCAAGCGTGTTGAGCAAATCTCGTTACAACTGGTAAAGAACAGACAGCGGAAGAACATGTTGCTGTTGGAGCAACAAGCTCTGATGCCATTGTACTGTTCAGTTGTCGTAGACGCCGTTACACTCCCATGTTGTGAACACATCAGGTGTCATCTGTTCTCTTGCAAGTCAGATGGGGGCTACTACAACTACTACCAGACTGTAAAAAAAAAAAAAGAAGAAAAAAAAGAAAGAAAGAAAAACAATATGAATATACAAACATGACCCTCGGAATAAATTGTTGTGTGTGTGTGCACGCGAGTGCGTGCGTGACCATGACCCCACCGGTTTTGTGAAGCACTTCTTTCGCACAGCTGTCATGCAGCCAGTAGGTCTGAAACCCAAACCATCATTCAGAAGAACTTTGACAGTTCATGATTTGGAGTAATGTTGCCCGTTTCCTGTAGACCAAAGGAATGTCTAGTGGCAGACGTTCATTCCCTCACACTGCCCAGAAGTATTTTACCGACAGTAAAGATCACTGAAAGAAACATGGTATGCAGATGGCATTTACGCATCAGTGCAGAAAACTACGATGTTCCACCCTCACCACGGTGCACCATCCATCTCTCCCCATGCCGCCCTTTCTGCCTTGCCCCCGGAATGACTCTCAGGAAAAAGATCGTGTCCGTCTGTATCATTGTGCATACTAATTTGCATACTGTCACTGATGTGCACGGGGCGCTGTGATTGGTTGAGAGAGAGAAAACGAAAGAGGGGAGGTAAGATCACATGGAGTCAACAGGACAGCTGTCTGTTTTGGTTTGTGTCGTCATCCGGACCGGAAACCCAACTCACTTCCGTTGTCTGCCTTTCTGTCTCTTGTTTTTTCTCTCTTTCCGCACAGCTGGACCTATGAAATGAAAATCTCTTCTGTCAGCGAAACCATATACGATATTTTCTTTCATATTTTGCTTTATCTCTCAATTTCTCCCCCAGTCTCTCTCTTTGTCCCTCTCCCTCACTCTCTGTTCAAAAGAGAGAGAGAGGACAAGACAAGGATTTACGAGACCAAGTTTGTATCATCGAAGGTTATTGACAAGCAACAGCAAGCTTTTTTTACATACAGCTATTGCTTTGGAGGTGGACATGTATAGGAAAATACACTGAAATGACTCAGAAAAAGACAGAGTGGGAGGGATGAGTGAGCGAGTTGTTATCACACAAAATGTATTGACCGCACAGCTTCATGAATGAAAGATTCACGAGGGAGAGAGAGAGGGCAGGGGGTATGGTTTGGAATGGGTAACATTCTAGAATGTCACATTGGGACCCTCAGTGCTTTGTTGTACACTTGATCCAACGGCGACCACACGTCTCTGCCAAGCGTGACGACTGTGACTGTCCACACTGGTCAAGACGAAGTGGTGACCAGCACAAATAAATGAACAGGGAAATGGGAAGTTCCCGGCTTGCCTGACCAACAACCACCAGTCATTTCCCCCCTTGTCAGTACCCTTTCTTTTCCCTATTGCACGTGCGTGTCTGGCCCTCACTGTGGCTCGCAAAAAGGTTTGGTCAGGGGAAGAGTGGGCCTTTCTTGGCAGCTGTCTCTTTAGTTTTACCTTCCTTCTCCAAGTCCCACGGACTAGTGTCCATCTGTTCCCACTGAGACATCGTTCAGGAGGTTCCGATTGACTGTGGTGACCAGGCTGACTAACGATTCCACTCTTTTTCTTATTTTACTGACTGTCTCAGTGTGTTTGTCAGTATTTCAGTGTGTTACACGCACCGGCACAGAAACGCGGGCGCGCGAGCACGGACGCGCAAACACACACACACACACACACACACACACACACACACACACACTTCGTTGTCATCTCAGTTGCAAAGCCATTTCCGTGTAGGCTACTTGGTCTGGACACTGAACACACTTGGCAAGGGCTTTAACCTCAAAGAAAAGAACAGTTGTAGGTATGTGGGCATAATTTATTACTAGTCTGATCTCTTATGTTGATGTGTTGAACGTGGAATTGATAAACAATATTCTTTACTGAACCAACAATCATTGTCAACATAATATTATTTGAACGAAGACTATGTAACCAGCAGTCTTTTCTCGCTCATCAGTTAGTCGTGTTTGTTGAGCAGGATTCCACCGACACATCACATGTACATACATACATACATACCCACCCAATCAGCACCTGTGTGTACGAATGAGAGAGAAGAGAGAGAGAGAGACTGTGTGTGTGTGTTGTGTTGTAGTACCCATACAAACTGTGAACGTGAACATCTCTGAACACGTCAGAGTGCACAAGCGACGGTCTCCCCTGCGCTGCTCCCACCCCCATGCCCCTCCCCCACACCCCACACACCTCATCGCCGCAAGCACCTGTATTGACAGTGACGGACATGTGTGCCCGCAACAAGCGTGTCTCTTGTGGCGGTAGGCATTCCCGTGTCACGGTTGTGCCAGAAAAGAACAATGGCCTTGAGAACTTTTGAGGACTGGCAGCCCATCTGTCTGTCTCTGTATCTCTCTCACTCTCTGTCTCTCTCTCTCTCTGTCTCTCTCGCTTTCTCCCACTGTCTGTCTGTTTCTCTCCGTCTCTCTTTAACGACCCCTCTCTCCCTCTTCCTGCCGTTTTCTCCCTCTCTCAAAGTGGTCTCTTTTCCTCACTTTGTATTTTAGTGTTCAGTTCACTTTGTGTGTGTCCATCTCTTTTTCTCTCTTCGTCTCTCTCTGGCTGCACATCTCTCTCTCTCTCTCTCTCTCTCTCTCTCTCTCTCTCTCTCTCTCTCTCTCGATCAAAACTTAACATGCCCATTTTGTGGACATTGCGAAGAAGATGAAGTACATTTTGTCCTAGTATACCCCGTGATTCAGAGTTTTAAGGCAACAGTTTATCCCAGAAAAAAAAATATTATAGGTAGCCTACTCTCTTCCGTTTTACTATGCTAATGTCTTCAGCAAATCAAAAGTTCGTATAAAAAAAAAAATCTGTATTTTTGTATCGAGCATTTAAAATAAGAGAGACACTGTGCTCATAACAGACTGTATATCAATATTTTTGTGTGACGGTATGATTATGTTGTTACATACCCCTTTGTTTAGGGGCCATAGCCTATAATGAATAAACCATTCATTCATTCTCTCTCTCTCTCTCTCTCTCTCTCTCTCTCTCTCTCTCTCTCTCATATGTTCACTGTATGTATGTTCGTGTATCGATATAGAGGATACAAATCATTGAGGGGTGTGTGAGTATGCGTGTGTGTGTGTGAAGCGACTGAAAGCCTGTCCCATCCCTTAGGTTTTATTTTTCATGTACACATCGCAACCTAACACTTACATCTTGTCTGGTCTGACGGCCACTCAGTGTAAATCTACTGGGACATTGGACTCGGCCAGTGCAGCCTATCAGTGCAGACAGGGCAGGACGACAGCCTTCAGGAAATGGACGATGGTGTTAGTGCGGCACTCCATCACACTTGTCCAGCGCTTCACGTAGTGGGGAACGACATCACGGCTACTACTTCATGTGGCGGGACACGAAGTCACGGCCACTGCTCAGCTAGTTCTTCACGTAGCGGGGAACAACACGGCCACTGCTCAGCCAGTGCTTCACGTAGCGGGGAACAACACAGCCACTGCTCAGCCAGTGCTTCACGTGGCGGGGAACAACACGGTCACTGCTCAGCTAGTGCTTCACGTAGCGGGGAACAACACGGCCAAAGCTCAGCCAGTGCTTCACGTAGCTGGGAACAACACGGCCACTGCTCAGCCAGTGCTTCATGTAGCGGGGAACAACACGGCCACTGCTCAGCCAGTGCTTCACGTAGCTGGGATCAACATGGTCACTGTTCAGCCAGTGCTTCACGTAGCTGGGAACATCACGGCCACTGCTCAGCCAGTGCTTCACGTAGCGGGGAACAACACGGCCAATGCTCAGCCAGTGCTTCACGTAGCGGGGAACATGGTCACTGCTCAGCCAGTGCTTCGCGTAGCGGGAACATCACGGCCACTGCTTCACGTAGCGGGGCACGACATCACGGCCACTGCTCAGCCAGTGCTTCACGTAGCGGGGAACTACATCACGGCCACTGCTTCAGCCAGCAGCTTATGAAAGCTGCAAGGACCATTGGAGACAGTGACTGGTCTGCAGAAGGGAAGGATTCTCTTTCTCCTGCACTGCATTGGCTCTGTCTGGGGAAAGGGAGAGGGTGTGAAAGAGGGCAGTGACCACGGGAAGAGAATGTGGCCAGATTATGACTGGAGAAGTGGAACTTCTGAACGAAGTCAACACCCCTCCCCCTCCCCCCTTCCTTCCACAGCTGACCCTCGCACCAGGAAACAGTTTCAGTTTCAGTAGCTCAAGGAGGCGTCACTGCGTTCCGACAAATCCATATACGCTACACCACATCTGCCAAGCAGATGCCTGACCAGCAGCGTAACCCAATGCGCTTAGTCAGGCCTTGAGCAGAAAAAAAAAGAAGAAAGGTGAATAAATAATAGATAAGCTTACATAAATAAATAAATAATAATTATAATATAAAAAGATAGTAATAATAATAATAAATAAGACAAAAGGAGTGAAGGTTCTTCAGCCACTATAATTACAGTGTGTGATATAATAATAAAAGTCAAGACAACAGAAGAGTTGTGAAAAGGTGCACGGTGCACATTGCAACACTGGATTTGGTTACGGAATTAAGACGTGTCCCTCAAGACAGATGAAACATGGAAGTGTTCTGGATTAAAAAAAAAAAAAAAAAAAAAAAAAAAAAGGATTTCATCACGCAATAGTTCAATCGGACGTCACGTTCAGAATGACGTAATAATAGTCCTCAATCTGCCGTGCTGAAAACTGGTCATCAGGTTTGCTGGAGAGGAATCTTTTTTTTTTCTTCATTTTTTTTCCCCCCGAATTGTATACAGTTGTGATGAAGGCAAGTAATGGCAGGCGTGGAAGGCTTGGATGCAGGCGAGGTGGTCATCACAAAATGGTGAAGTTATCTGTCTGAGATGTGTCCACCCTCATCTCTCCACGCGATCTTCTCTCTTCCTTCGTTCACTGATGCTGTGTGGTTTCCTGAAGCCTGTGATTTATTCTCACCTCCAGCTTCATTGTTTATCTTGTGTTTTGACCCACTTTGTTTCTTCTTTCGCCTCCATTCTCTCTCTCTCTCTCTCTTGCTTTAATTTTTTTTTTTTTTTTTTTTTTTAACTTGGAGTTTTTTTGTGCCCTGGGGCTGCGTAGAAGGAAACATGTCAGTTGCTTATCTCCCCTGGTTAAATAAAATTTCGTTTCGTTTCTTTTACCCTCTCAGTCTTTCATGCACTACATCCCACCCTTTTTGTCGTCTGCTTTGATCTGACATTTGTTTCCTATTGCAGGGTCAGTATCTTTGCTGCTTGTGTGTGTGTGTGTGGCAAAGGACGCAGGGTTTTAACTGAAGCCATTTTCCTTTTTTTTGTACCAAAAATGAGAACTTAAATTACTCTTGTCATGAAAAAAAAAAAAAATATATATATATATATAAGAAAGAAAGAAAAAAGTGGAATAATGATATCGTGACCCTTCATTGCTGAGCTGTTCATATTCATTGTGTTCCACAAATTGGGGGCTACTGTGCCTGAAGTCGTTTTTCAGTTGTTGTTGTTGTTTTTTCAGTTAACCCACAGAATTATTTGCAAAACGTTCCGCGTCACAGTGTAAAAACCAAATGTGGTCGAGAAAAATCAGAAGAAGTTTTATTCCTTTCAACACGTCAGAAGAACACTGAAAAGAGGTGTCACATCTGCACATGTTATCTCTTGTCATTCCCTGGGGCCTCCTTTAGCACTGCTTGTCGGATGTAAAAGACGTTTGTCTGGAACTATTTATCGCGATATTTAATACCTCCATGGTCTTGTTTTTGTGCGAAGTTGTAGGCGCTTGCACTGCTACAAATAGACGAGTGTTTTTCCCAGCGCTGGGGCTCTGTCGGGGTTGGAAACGTGGTTTACACTTGCGTCAGTTTTGCAGCTCTACTTGTGCAGAGTTCAAGCCGCAAATCGTCTTCAGCCGTGCAGGGCATCAGAACACGCCCGAAGAAACATTGTCACCTTCCTCTGTGAGAAAATGACAAACACGGTTTTTTTCTTGTTTTCCCCCATGTGATGCTCATAGAGTCAAAGAAGAAGAAATCCTTTTGCCCCTTTTGGGAGGATACACCAACCTCAGTCCAGCAATATCAAACGAAATCAGCAAAAACAAAGATGGAAAAAATCCAATAACAACAAAAATCGAAAATCTGATGTAAAATTGATTTTTAAATAACCTCCCACCCCCACACACTGCACCAAAGAAAAGCCACGAATTCACAAAATGAACAAGATCGCTGCATATTTCTCCATGGTTTTGTCTTCACAACCAAGTAGAACCTCGAGGCTCGAGCTGGGGGCTGTAGCCGCCAAACCTACCCCCCCCCCCCCCCCTCCCTCCTTCCAACGCCCTACACCCCTCACCGCCGCACCAAACCCCACCCCTCAAAAAAGAATGGATAAATTCATTAGAATAAATTAACTAAAAACCCGCACTGAAGTTGCTGGGATGGAGAAGCTGGTCATGAGCCACAGGCACGGAACGGGTGTCTGGGTGCCAGAGGTGTCCAGAAGAGCACTTCAGTCGGCACTCAGTGTGTGTGGGGGTGGGTCAGGGGGGCAGGGAAGGGCATGGCAGGTCAGGCATCATCAGGGTGATGGGCAGGAGACAGGCGATGTGCCCATTACCCTGTGGCCAGTCTGTCTGCCTGCCTGCCTGAACCCTCTCCCTTCCCCCTTCCGCCTTCCCGCCTTCCGCTGTGGGTCAGTGCTGTCATCAGGCCCCGGCATCGCTTCTCCTCCCGTTCCCTCCGTCATTATGGCGACCGTTTCTGAGAGGAGGGGATGGGGTATAGGGGTGGGGTGGGGGGTGAGTTGATGGTTTGTCGGTTTTTAGGTTCATTCTCACTGTCATGTGTGTGTGTGTGTGTTTTCTCGTCTTTTTTTCTCTCTTCGATTTGCTTTCCGTGTCTTTCTGCGTTGCCCCCACACCCCCAAACCTCCCACCCCCCCCTCACACACACACACACACACACACACACACACACACACACTCACACACGTAAACATCGTCAGCTTTCAGTGAAGTGCTTCTCGGGTATTACAGCAAGAAAGTCTTAATCCTTAAGTCTTGAATCTTAATCCTTGAATACATTTTTTAAAAAGTTTCGAGTTTTCTCTCCCTCCCTCCCCCCCCCCCCCCCCTCTCTCTCTCTCACTCTCTCTCTTTCCCACTCTTTGTCACTGTTTCTCTGTCTCTCTCTCTCTCTCTCTTTCACCTCAGAGGTGTGTGCGTGTTACTTCTCTGTCTGTATGTATATACACATGCAGGGAGAGGAGGGAGCGGGGTATTTTTCGGAAAACCACGTAACATGGTTTTGCGAGTGACTGTGAACAGTAGCAGTAGATGAAGGCTGCATTCTGCTCCTGTCGAGGAAAGTATACAACAGTAAATCTTCATTCCTGTTATGCGATGTGTTGTATTGCATTACCATTTTTTTTTTATATTTTGTCACAACACTATGTGTGAGAGATTCGGGCTGCTCTCCTCTTGGACAGCGTGTCGCCAGTGTAACGCCACCCCTTTTTCTTTCCTGTCTCATCCGAAAGACTAGCACCCAGACCACACTTAAGGTCTAGTGGAGGGGAAGTAAAAACTTTTCTTTTTTTTTTAAATCCCGGTTCGTGCGGGAATGGAACTCGCGGACACTCGCTTCCTAGTCGGGTCCATGACCACAAGGCCAACGTTACCACAGCTGACGTTGCGAACAGTCTTCTGTCTCTGAACGCAGCGGTAACGTCAGCCCAGGCTGTCATTTCACGCATGGCGCAACAGACGCGCGATTGGTTTTGTGCATGACACAATACGATTTCTTTTCGAGACGAAATCCGAAGACTTTGGTTTGTGTGGTCTGGGTGGGTGTGTGTGTGTGGTGTTGAGGAGGAAATGATCTGGGACTTCTTTTCGGGAGTCATTGACATCAAGGTCTGGCTTTTCTTGTTGACAAGTAATCACCTTCGGGTAATACAGTTGGGGGGATTCCCTGATTGTTAGTGAAACCACTGAGAGAGAGAGAGGAGAAGGGAAAAGGGACAGGCACTGGAGTGCACTGTTGTCTGTTTTGCATGTGTATTTATTTCTTTTTGTTGTTTTTTCTTTCCATTATATTATGAAAAAAATAATAAATAAGTAAAAAGAAATGTCATTAAAAAAAATAAAATGTCAAAAAAAAGGGGGAAATGCATTGTTATGGAAAGCAATGGGTGACATTTCAAAAAAAAAAACAAAAACAAAAAAAAAAAAAAATAAATGAAAAAAATAAATAAATAAATAAACCCTCTTGACGGCAGTTTCTATTGAAATTAACTGAAGCAAAAGCAGAACAAAGCAACAAAGAAGCTAAAAAATAACGGCATGAGTGAAGACGATGTTGATTTCAATTTTGTCTTCTGTGACTGAATGTGTTGGGCGTTTGCTTATTTCCGTCATATTTTTGCATTAATGTTTCTAATGAAGAATATGGTGTGCTTAACGCTCTTCTCTCTCTCTCTCTCTCTCTCTCTCTCTCATGGCGTATATCATTAAGTTTCTTTCCTCGGAATACCTTTGTCACATGGAACAGAAAGTATGTTATTTATAAGAGTCTAAACTAATTCTCTCTCTTGTATAATTTTCTCTCTCCCTCACTCTATGACTCTCTCTCTCTCTCTCTCTCTCTCTCTTATTTCGAGGGGGTGGGTGGGTACCAGGACGTGGGCGAACACAAGCCTGTTTTGTTTCCCCTGATGCATCACTTGGTGCATTTGAAAGTCTCTGTGTGTGTGTGTGTGTGTGTGTGTGTGTGTGTGTGTGTGTGTGTGTGTGTGTGTGCCTCAAAAAGACGACAAGCCGTGGAAAAGGAAGAAAGGGAAAACCAAAGAAATGGAAAGAAAGGGACAGACACCGAAACAAAGCAGGAAGATACAGGCAGAGAAAACAGGAGAGAGAGAGAGAGAGACTGCAAACTGGAAGTGTAACTCGCCAGACAAAGCCCTTCAAGATCTCACAGGGACGTCAGACCAGCACAGCACGCACGGTGCCGACAACACGACCCCCCCAATTAGCATCCCTACCCCTAGGACCGAAACCACAAGAATCGTCCAGCCCTTCAGGAGTCATTACAGTTGGGAGGATAAAGGCTTATTGGAATACCGGACCCAACCCCAAACCCAACCCCCACCTCCCTGCCCCACCCCCACCCCTCCCCTGTCACCCACCGTCCTCCTCCCACACACCCATTCCTCACCACATGCCTCTAAGGGATTGTTGTCGATGGAATCATAAAGAGAGAGAAAAAAAATTTTAAACACACAACAAAAATGTTAAGATATTCTCGAAATAAATCTAAAATAAACACACACAAAAAAAAAAGATGGAAAAAAAACCTTCTGCCTCTGGTTTGCACCAAAACAGCTCACTTTCCATATCCCCTCATTTGCCCAGTTTCCCCCAACCCTCCATTCATCCACATCTCCCACCCCTTCTAACCGATAATACTCAGATGTATTCATAAATACTTTAACAAAATGTCTTCAATCACCGACATGTGTGACGGGACATTAAACAAAATTCCTCCTCCTCCTGTATGTGTGGAAGGGGAAAGACAAACAGAAAGGCATGCTCTCTGTGTTTGCCAGTGCTTCTCTCTTGGCGTTTCTATATACCTCTTGTCTGTCTGTCTCTGCATACGCATGGGTGGGCTTAATTGCGCGTGTACATCTCTGCCTGTTTCCCTCTGTCTGTCTCGCATGGGTTCGACTCTTTTGATTTGATTTTCAGTCACTTCACTTTTTGGTGGCATTAGACTTTACAAAATGAAGAGGGTGATGGGGTTAGGGTGAGAATATGAGCACAGTAGGAGAAGAGAAGGGGGGGGGGGGGTGTTAGAGTACAATAACAGTTTACTACAAGAGTTTGTTGATTTCAGATCCGGAAGAATAGCATTCAAATCAGGGGATAGAGAGAAAAAAAAAGAAGATTAAAAAATGTCAGTGGATTTCACTGTAATGATGTCAGTGCCAGAGCACTAATCTGGTTCTTTACAGGAGATAAACATTACATTTGTCCGTCAGGATGTGAGCAGAGTAATATTAAAGGCCGCTTTTTTGTTTGTTTGTTTTTTGTTTGTTTGTTTGTTATGGCATAATAAGTTATTATGAAGATGTTTTGGAAAAATGCAAGCTGTTTAAGCCGAGTGTTGGAGAAAGGCCTAATACTGTCAATGTCCTGTCATTGGGAAATGAAGTAGTCAAGCCCATTAAATCACTTGCAAAATGCATTGCCCAGTGAAGCCCATTACTTTCAAACTACATTGCCCAAACAAATAATATTGGGCAAAGAAGTTATTTTCCGTGTACCCGCCAATAGTAATTTAATGTACTGTTGAAGAAAAGCTTGTTAAACACTGGGTGTTCGTAAATGTTATGTCTGAAGTGTGTATGGTACGAGTCCTCAAATGTGTTTTTTCTGCATGCGTGTGCATGCGCACGCGCGTGTGTGGGGTGTACTTTATGTGTGTGTGTATGCGTGCACGTGCGCGCGTGTAAGAGGGGGATATCAGTGTGTGTGTTTACGTTGTTGGTGTGTCAATGTGCGCGAGTTGCGCACCTGTTCAAGCGCGCGCGCGCATGCGTGTAAATACGTGTTTATGTGCACATTTGTACGAACGCGTAAGTGTTCGTGTGTATACAAGCGTGTATGTACTCTTCCGTGTGTGCGTGCTGTGTGTGTGTGTGTGTGCATGAATTACCGCATGACGTACGTGTGTATTTTTGTGCGCGTGCAGTGCCTGTTTGCAGGGAACTAGGGGTGCGCGTGGGTGTGTGAGATGAACGTGTGTGAACTGGTACGTGTGCGCGCGCCCTAGTGTACTGGCAGTCATGTGTGTCCCCCCACCTCAGTGCAAGTGGTACGCATGCATGTGAATAAGCGCGTGTCTGCATGTGTGAGTATGTATAATTATGATAGTGTGTGTGTGTGCGCGCGCGCGCGTGCGTGCAAACGCGTACCTGACCATGAATGTGTATGTTCTGCGTTGGTGCACACGACTTAAGCATGAACGTGTTTGCATGCACATGTATTCATGAGCCTGTTTTTACGCGTGTGTATGTGTGCGCGCGCGCGCCCTCTTGTACATGTGAAAGTGTGTTTGTTTGTATGCAAGCTTGCGTTCGTTCGACAGTGTGCTCACGCCCATGTGTGTACATGTGTTCGCAATCGAGTGTGTGTAGTGTAGATGTTGGCGAAAGCATGTGTGTGCTCGCATGTTTGTATTTGCTCGCATGTGCGCGAGTGTCAGTGTGTGTGTGTGTGTGCTATGTTTATGTGTGCGCGCACATTTGCGTGACACATACATGTACGCACACGCATGTGTGCACACAAAACGCTGCTGAACTCGCACATAAGTGTGAGCTCGTGCATGTATGTGACCACCTTTGCATGTACTAGCGCACTTGCGCATGTGAGCGCGCGTGTGCGTGGCTGGGTGCCCGTCTCACTGCCTTTGTCTTTGCATGTGTGATCACGTGTATGACAGTGTGTGTGTGTGTGACCTCATGTGTGTACGCTGTGCGTACGTGCATATGCTCGTGTGTATGAACGTGTTTGCAAGAGTGTATTTGCGAGCATGTGCATTCACGCGCGTGTGTGTACTTGTGTGTGAGTCAAGGTGTGTTCGTGTGTGTGCGCACTCCCATGAATGCTCGTGTTTGCGTTTGAGTGTGAGTAAGCGCATAGACGAAGGCAGATTAAAAGCATGTTGGGCGTTGTCATTTGAATATCACGCTCGTTCAAAGCAGCAGAAACAGGTTGAAGCGACGTTGTGGCGATGTAGTTCATACAGGCTGTTATCATCCAGACACTGGGGGACCTGTGACGTCTATCATTCTCCGCTTTGGTGAACCGGTCCATTGTGTGGAGACCGCAGAGAGCTTGGCGTTGTGAAGACACGGAGGTTGAGGAGAAGAAAATAAGCTCTGCTAGAAGGTCGTGTTTGATTTTTCTGGCGACATGTTGGAGAAAAGCAGAAAATGATGGGCATGGCGGGTGGTACAGCACCAAGTCTGGATCGTGGAGGGTCTGTCACTTTATCGGGGCTTCTGTGGGGGACCACGTTTGTTATTTACCGTGTTCAGGGGATTTACATTTGCGAGTTGAGAGAGAAATGAAGACTTCCCCTCCCCCCGCCCTTTCTACCCTTCGTTTCTTTCTTCCTCTTCTTCTCCCCCACTTTTTATTCAGCTTTCCTCCACCCTCCTCTGCACACCCCTTTGTTTTCATCCAACTTTTTTTTTTCTTGTGTTTTCTGTGGATCGTAAAACTTAAAGCACAACACGCACATAACTTTTGTAATAACGTGCATATCTGTGTAGTGATATCTAGCCATCGAGATTGTGCACAAGCACGTGTGTGTGTGTGGGTGTATAATATATGTATGCTTTTACATTGCCCAACTCTCTTCCATGGATTGGTTTTTCCATTCTGTTTGGTCCCCATCCCTTCATGAGTGCCTGAAGATGTCTGATGAATCCGGTGCTTGTTGGTTAGTTTGTTTCCGTCTGTATCTGCTTTTTGTGTAGCGTGATCAAGCCATAATTATGACGAAAGCTGAGAGAGGGGGGGGGCAAACTCATGTGGTGGCAGTATGCTCAAGTCCACACAATTCTTTGCTGTTGTTTTGTTTATGCACACACACGGCTGAGACAGAACAACCTCTCCCATTTTTTTTCCTTCAGTGATGTGGACAGTGAATACAATCAAGGCGAAAACACAACTCCTGTCAGTCATTCCACTTTTATTGGTGCCAACTGTGCATCGGAAATAATGTGCTCTGTTTGCACTAAATGTACAGGCTGGTGGATATTGTGCTCTGTTTGCACTAAATGTACAGGCTGGTGGATATTGTGCTCTGTTTGCACTAAATGTACAGGCTGGTGGATATTGTGCTCTGTTTGCACTAAATGTACAGGCTGGTGGATATTGTGCTCTGTTTGCACTAAATGTACAGGCTGGTGGATATTGTGCTCTGCTTGCACTAAATGTACAGGCTGGTGGCAAAATGAGAAGAGGAAAAACAGAGTGAAGCACTGTCCAGTCCTCTGTCCGTGGGATGTTGTGATAGGACGTGCGACAACCACTGCACCGATTTACACCTCCAGTTTGGGGTTCTTTAGTTATTGGTACTCACACCTTTGTTTATGTACGTGATCTTTCCCCCGTAGTGACGTTTTCAAGCCGTGTCATGTTCTTTTTGTAGGTTTGTTTCAATTGATTTGTGTGTGCATTTGAAATATGCTAGAAGCGAGACAGTAAGATACCAGCCAGTGTTGTTACGTTGTGTGTTTTACTTGAATGGTTTCAAACCCCTCGCGTGCCCACACAGGAAGGCAAGGTCAAAGGCTCGTGTCAGCCATTTTCTGTGTATTGTCCCTCCCCTCCCCTCCAGCAGGGTTCACACATGTTTTTCCAAATTTTATTGACCCAGGTTTGTACACGTTTTTGATCTTGGCTCTTGATATATACGTGGTTTCTGACGATGATTTATAAAACACAACAGAGGAATGTTCTACCTGGCTTTTAAATTTGAAAGTTAAAACAAACAAACAAAAAATAAACGATGTGTTGAAAAACTATTAACCGAATCTTTCCAACACAAATTGCGATTCTGATTCCATTCAGCAGAGATTCATTCAAGGGCATTCAAGACTTTTCTGGCCTTTGGAAATTTTGTTATGAAAAACCTGTGTGAACCTTGTCTGGAGGTGTTAAGGTTAGAAGCTGATATTCTGACGGGATTTTTAATTCAACGTTCCCTGCCTCTCCCTTCGCCTGTCACACTGGATGAACAGAGATCACTGACACAGGACGGATGGAGAAGCAGTTGTTTTTTTTTTGTTTGTTTTTAACTCCTGTCCCCTTCACTACATATATATATCTTCCAACCTAAACACCTTGACGGTGTTGCAACCTAATGGTTAAAAATGTCACATGTATCTGTATGACTGTGCGTGACAGAAACTTGAATGAATGACGCAGGAAACAAATGATGAGAGCCCAAATGGCAGCCATCAATCGGCTCTAACCAGGTAGGCAGTCTGTTATGCAAATGATTCCGTGTTTGTAAAGCACTTAGAGCTTGGTCTCCAACCCAGGATAGGCGCTAAAGTATCATCACCTAGTTCCACCTGTTAACAGAGCACTATTTGTCCATACCCCATCCCTCACACTAAACTGAACACAAACAACATACACACATGTGTGCATATACAGCTAAATGTACATTAACCTTAAACTGTCAGTAACAAGAATAGAAAAAAAATAAAGTAAAACAAGAAAATCAGTTAGCACAGAAAGGGCAGAACACTATTCTCAAACATTATTTGTCATGAAACACATCGCTTTCAAACGCACTAGCATTAACCCAAAAATAAAGCACCATAAGCCAAAGCGTACACAAAGCAAACAAAACATGACAAAAAACAAAATGTACATACAAACGTATACATATACCAGTTCATTCTGCCATGAATGCAGTACTATACAGTAAAAAAAAATCAAACCAAATCGGGTTGCTTATAACCCAGCTGACTGCAAGGGGGCCACGTCAAAGACTGAAAATTCATCAGATCTTAAAACTAAGACAGGAATCAAAAGAATGTCAAGAGGGTCAATCATTTTTAGCCCAGTAAACCACATACTGACAGGTGCAATAGCCATATGGTTAAACCTTCAAGGGTCCTGGTCATCTCAAATATGTGCAGACCGACTTGCATCTTAATTCCTTTCAAATATCTACACATGCAGAAAATCAAAACCTAAAATATGTTGAAATTCATGTACGTGTTCTGTGGGTTATGTGAACATGAACATACCCTGTACGCACACCCCAGAAATTGGGAGTATGGGATTAAAACAGTCATATACATAAAACCCCAGAAATTGGGAGTATGGGATTAAAACAGTCATATACATAAAACCCCAATCAGATATGAGAGAATTTATCATTGTTGCTTACTGCCAAGCCCACATGACATATCAGGGCTGAAAACCTCTACATCAATTCCATACAACATGAACAAAAAATGGAAAAGAAAATTAGGCACAGGTACTGTTACACGTACATAAACCTAGAGGCACAAATACAGTTACAGTCAGGTTCATACACACCAACCCAGGACTCGACAATTTTATCAGTTTTTTCACTAGACAAGAGGTGACATTGTGCAAACTGCAGAGAAAATGAATCTGTTCAAGTTCACCATGGACATTCACACACAAAGAACATACACATACAAAAATAGATAACTGAATCGTGGTTAGTAACTTGACTCACTTCATTTACACACAAAATAACCCAGAAACCTGTAAATAAACAATCATGCATAATACACAAAATAATACATATCTACAGGCATGCAAAATATCTATGATGAAAAAAGCCAGTGGGTGATCCATGTGTTCTACACACAAAAAAAAGGAACACTACAGATTAAGAATGCCTAATATATTAAGTCCTGAAAAAGACAAAAAATAGACTTTCTATAATACTCAGTGAAATCAACCAGTCCAAGCGACCAGGAATCCCAGCCAGAACAATGTTGTATTCATTCTGTCAAATGAAATGATGATGAACATTTTGTCCCACAATAACGGCCTGAAGGGCAGAGTGAATCACGATCTGTGTGAACGAGTGTCAGATCCAGGGCAGCCAGTTCAGCTGAGCGAATAGGAACTGTTAGAGAGGGGGAGGGGGGGTCAGTCACACTTCATAACACTATTATTAAAGTATTGTTTCACATTGACAAAAAAAAACCAACTCATTTTAACCATACACCAATTATCAAATTTGCTCCAACACAAAAACTTTTAGGATCACAGCCATCATATACATATCATTTACACATACATACACAACACCAAGCATTTTGTTCTGGTTGAAAAGGCATGCTCCCACACACACCAAAAGACAAGTACAGTATGAACATACATACACACATGTACAGCAGGAACAGTGTGATCAACATTCTGCCCGACGCATCTACCGACTTTGAAATTTGTTAAAAAGGTCTCGTTCTTTACTCAGTCGCAAGCTGTTGACTGCAGGACTGGCATACTGCCTGCGGTGTCACGAAGAAATCTAATACGACGGCAGAGGGAAGGACTGAATAGTGACAGTGGTGAAGCACATTTCTATCTGCAGTCTATAGCATCCAAGACATTTTTCAACCACAGGTGAGAAGCCAAAAAGTTTCTTTTAATTATTTGTGAAGATTTCTTCTTTATCTGTCCATTGTTAACAGTATGATGTATATGCATATAATACTGTAAATATATTACTGGAGAGCCCAGAAAGACTGGACCCTGGCCACAAACTTTCCTCCCCTCACATGATGCCGTGAATTACATACTTACATGGGTACACAAACAAGCACACGCATAGGTATATACACACCAACATACACAATGGCTAAACACATCTGATCTTTGCTGTTTTCATAAAACAACCCTGCCCAGAGAAACTCTTCTCTTTGGCATAAAGTGACAGCAACAATAATAATACAGTCATCATAAAACAACTTATCCGCATAAATTCAAAGAGCATTGAAATCAAATCAGATGACAGAAGTACATTGTGTTGTGTAAAATTCAACAACTTTTCACAGTGCTTGCTTGGCTGTATATATTGCGTGGAAGCACATGTGTTGAATAGGTCCACTGTGATGATTTTTATACCTTTCCTCTGTGATTGTTACAAGTATGAAAAACTGATTATTGTATGTATTGTTTACTTAAAGTTAACATTTGAGCATCTTATGGCTTTGATGTATACATACTGAACTACCGTGATTCTTGTACACTGTGTTTTAGACAAGTCACACTTATTCACGATAATAAAGCATTGTGTATAAGCCTGTATGTGTGCATAGTGAGTATATGATAGCATTGTGGTGAATTGTGATGTGCATGAAGTGAGGGATTTGTAAAACTATTTAACTCTAGATGCCACTGAGGAACAGAAAGAAAAAAACCAACCCAGACCTCATGCATGTGTGGTTTCTACAAAACAGTGCTCAGCTGCAGCCCACTTTTTTTTCTTTTTGCTTTGCGACTCCATTGGGTATTTCTGCCATACACAGCCACACCCCAGATCATCAGTCACAGTCCACAGGGCTCCATGTATATATGGCTGCCAGGAGGCCACACACCAGAAGAGACTTGGCACTGCTGCAAAGTCACCACAGTGGTATTCAGTAGTGCCAGAGATGATTCAACATATGCAGGAAACCATCCACTAAGCCCACTACAGACAACAGCTGAGCAAGCACCCCCCCCACCCCCTGGAGAGGAGGGGAGACTGCCACCATATGCATCTGCTGACACCAACCATCCTGAAAGCAGTCCACCAACCCTGATCCACGCCCACACACTCTCCCTGCTATTCTGCACACACAGTCAACCAAGGAGTCAAAACTGTGACTTTTGTCACAAGAGCGGTCAAGGCCTTGTACAAAAATGTACTTACACAGAACCCCAACACTGCAAACGTTTTGTAGAACCGCACGCACATTTCAAACCGGCCACTCATCACCGACTGCTTTTAACCAATGACTGCGAAGACGAGGAGGAGGACAATGGTTTAGAGCCTGACGAGCCAGCAGATCTGAAAAATAACATCACAAGAGTAATAGCAAGGGGAAAAAAATGTGAACAAAAATTACATCCCAACGGACAGTGTACATGAAACAGAGAAATTTATCAGTAAACACTGTTAAGATAATGTACATGTTTAGTCCTATACTCTCATCATGCACAGGCTCTTATACACATATCTGCATAAAAGCACACACAATGTATGATATTTCTGTAGATTAAGTTCTAATTTTTTAGGTTTAGCTTTGAATTTTGGTGATTGGGTGTTTCATTTGTGGTTCTTTTTTCCTTTTTTTTGTTTTTTTGGTGGGGTTGTGGTGGTTGTGTTATGATCCATTTTGCCCCTCATTTGTAATCAATTAAAGCTCATCAAAACCTGGGACATCAGTTCAAGGTTACGGGATGGAAGAAATGTGGTGTTTTGCTTGCTCATTGAAAGACTATATGACCAACTTAAAAGATTTTTTTTTTTTTTTTAATCTTAGCATACACATCATCAAAAGAGAAACAGAAAGAAAAGGACAATGTTTCTGAATTGATCTTGAACAAACCTCAAGATAATACTGATCACAATGTGTCAACCTGACCAAGTTATTGTTTTGCCCACACCTCTCTTGGTGCGTCCTTTTGTCAGATAAAAACACACACACACACGTTCCCTCTTTTTTGATTTTAGCTTACACAACTTAAACAACACGCTGTCCTCCCCTCTCCTCCTCGTCCTCCTCTCTCTCACTAAAAGCCAAGCACCCACAGCTTAAAAGAACAGATTGTCCTCCCCTCTCCTCCTCCTCTCTCTCACTAAAAGACAAGCACCCAGTCTCCTCCTCTCTCTCACTAAATGTCAAGCACCCAGTACCCACAGCTTAAAACAACAGGCTGTTCTCCCCTCTCCTCTCTCTCTCTAAAAGCCAAGCACCCAGTACCCACAGCTTAAAACAACAGGCTGTCCTGCCCTCTCCTCCTCTCTCTCACTAAAAGCCAAGCACCCATACCCACAGCTTAAAACAACAGGCTGTCCTCCCCTCTCCTCCTCCTCCTCTCTCTCACTAAAAGCCAAGCACCCAGTACCCACAGCTTAAAACAACAGGCTGTCCTGCCCTCTCCTCCTCTTCCTCTCTCTCACTAAAAGCCAAGCACCCAGTACCCACAGCTTAAAACAACAGGCTGTCCTGCCGTCTCCTTCCCCTTCCTCTCACTAAAAGCCAAGCACCCAGTACCCACAGCTTAAAACAACAGGCTGTCCTGCCCTCTCCTCTTCCTCCTCTCTCTCACTAAAAGCCAAGCACCCAGTACCCACAGCTTAAAACAACAGGCTGTCCTGCCATCTCCTCCTCTTCCTCTCTCTCACTAAAAGCCAAGCACCCAGTACCCACAGCTTAAAACAACAGGCTGTCCTGCCGTCTCCTTCCCCTTCCTCTCACTAAAAGCCAAGCACCCAGTACCCACAGCTTAAAACAACAGGCTGTCCTGCCCTCTCCTCTTCCTCCTCTCTCTCACTAAAAGCCAAGCACCCAGTACCCACAGCTTAAAACAACAGGCTGTCCTCCCCTCTCCTCCTCCTCCTCTCTCTCACTAAAAGCCAAGCACCCAGTACCCACAGCTTAAAACAACAGGCTGTCCTCCCCTCTCCTCCTCCTCTCTCTCACTAAAAGCCAAGCACCCAGTACCCACAGCTTAAAACAACAGGCTGTCCTCCCCTCTCCCTCTCCTCTTCCTCTCTCTCACTAAAAGCCAAGCACCCAGTACCCACAGCTTAAAACAACAGGCTGTCCTCCCCTCTCCTCTTCCTCTCTCTCACTAAAAGCCAAGCACCCAGTACCCACAGCTTAAAACAACAGGCTGTCCTCCCCTCTCCTCCTCTTCCTCCCTCTCACTAAAAGCCAAGCACCCAGTACCCACAGCTTAAAACAACAGGCTGTCCTGCCCTCTCCTCCTCCTCTCTCTCACTAAAAGCCAAGCACCCAGTACCCACAGCTTAAAACAACAGGCTGTCCTGCCCTCTCCTCCTCCTCTCTCTCACTACAAGCCAAGCACCCAGTACCCACAGCTTAAAACAACAGGCTGTCCTCCCCTCTCCTCCTCTCTCTCACTAAAAGCCAAGCACCCAGTACCCACAGCTTAAAACAACAGGTTGTCCTGCCCTCTCCTCTTCCTCCTCTCTCTCACTAAAAGCCAAGCACCCAGTACCCACAGCTTAAAACAACAGGCTGTCCTCCCCTCTCCTCCTCTTCCTCTCTCTCACTAAAAGCCAAGCACCCAGTACCCACAGCTTAAAACAACAGGCTGTCCTCCCCTCTCCTCCTCTTCCTCTCTCTCATTAAAAGCCAAGCACCTAGTACCCACAGCTTAAAACAACAGGCTGTCCTCCCCTCTCCTCCTCTCTCTCACTAAAAGCCAAGCACCCAGTACCCACAGCTTAAAACAACAGGCTGTCCTCCCCTCTCCTCCTCCTCTCTCTCACTAAAAGCCAAGCACCCAGTACCCACAGCTTAAAACAACAGGCTGTCCTCCCCTCTCTTCCTCTCTCTCACTAAAAGCCAAGCACCCAGTACCCACAGCTTAAAACAACAGGCTGTCCTCCCCTCTCCTCTCTCTCTCTAAAAGCCAAGCACCCAGTACCCACAGCTTAAAACAACAGGCTGTCCTGCCCTCTCCTCCTCCTCCTCTCTCTCACTAAAAGCCAAGCACCCAGTACCCACAGCTTAAAACAACAGGCTGTCCTGCCCTCTCCTCCTCCTCTCTCTCACTAAAAGCCAAGCACCCAGTACCCACAGCTTAAAACAACAGGCTGTCCTGCCCTCTCCTCCTCCTCTCTCTCACTAAAAGCCAAGCACCCAGTACCCACAGCTTAAAACAACAGGCTGTCCTGCCCTCTCCTCCTCCTCTCTCTCACTACAAGCCAAGCACCCAGTACCCACAGCTTAAAACAACAGGCTGTCCTCCCCTCTCCTCCTCTCTCTCACTAAAAGCCAAGCACCCAGTACCCACAGCTTAAAACAACAGGTTGTCCTGCCCTCTCCTCTTCCTCCTCTCTCTCACTAAAAGCCAAGCACCCAGTACCCACAGCTTAAAACAACAGGCTGTCCTCCCCTCTCCTCCTCTTCCTCTCTCTCACTAAAAGCCAAGCACCCAGTACCCACAGCTTAAAACAACAGGCTGTCCTCCCCTCTCCTCCTCTTCCTCTCTCTCATTAAAAGCCAAGCACCTAGTACCCACAGCTTAAAACAACAGGCTGTCCTCCCCTCTCCTCCTCTCTCTCACTAAAAGCCAAGCACCCAGTACCCACAGCTTAAAACAACAGGCTGTCCTCCCCTCTCCTCCTCCTCTCTCTCACTAAAAGCCAAGCACCCAGTACCCACAGCTTAAAACAACAGGCTGTCCTCCCCTCTCTTCCTCTCTCTCACTAAAAGCCAAGCACCCAGTACCCACAGCTTAAAACAACAGGCTGTCCTCCCCTCTCCTCTCTCTCTCTAAAAGCCAAGCACCCAGTACCCACAGCTTAAAACAACAGGCTGTCCTGCCCTCTCCTCCTCCTCCTCTCTCTCACTAAAAGCCAAGCACCCAGTACCCACAGCTTAAAACAACAGGCTGTCCTGCCCTCTCCTCCTCCTCTCTCTCACTAAAAGCCAAGCACCCAGTACCCACAGCTTAAAACAACAGGCTGTCCTGCCCTCTCCTCCTCCTCTCTCTCACTAAAAGCCAAGCACCCAGTACCCACAGCTTAAAACAACAGGCTGTCCTGCCCTCTCCTCCTCCTCTCTCTCACTACAAGCCAAGCACCCAGTACCCACAGCTTAAAACAACAGGCTGTCCTCCCCTCTCCTCCTCTCTCTCACTAAAAGCCAAGCACCCAGTACCCACAGCTTAAAACAACAGGCTGTCCTGCCCTCTCCTCTTCCTCCTCTCTCTCACTAAAAGCCAAGCACCCAGTACCCACAGCTTAAAACAACAGGCTGTCCTCCCCTCTCCTCCTCTTCCTCTCTCTCACTAAAAGCCAAGCACCCAGTACCCACAGCTTAAAACAACAGGCTGTCCTCCCCTCTCCTCCTCTTCCTCTCTCTCATTAAAAGCCAAGCACCTAGTACCCACAGCTTAAAACAACAGGCTGTCCTCCCCTCTCCTCCTCTCTCTCACTAAAAGCCAAGCACCCAGTACCCACAGCTTAAAACAACAGGCTGTCCTCCCCTCTCCTCCTCTTCCTCTCTCTCATTAAAAGCCAAGCACCTAGTACCCACAGCTTAAAACAACAGGCTGTCCTCCCCTCTCCTCCTCTCTCTCACTAAAAGCCAAGCACCCAGTACCCACAGCTTAAAACAACAGGCTGTCCTCCCCTCTCCTCCTCCTCTCTCTCACTAAAAGCCAAGCACCCAGTACCCACAGCTTAAAACAACAGGCTGTCCTCCCCTCTCTTCCTCTCTCTCACTAAAAGTCAAGCACCCAGTACCCACAGCTTAAAACAACAGGCTGTCCTCCCCTCTCTTCCTCTCTCTCACTAAAAGTCAAGCACCCAGTACCCACAGCTTAAAACAACAGGCTGTCCTCCCCTCTCTTCCTCTCTCTCACTAAAAGTCAAGCACCCAGTACCCACAGCTTAAAACAACAGGCTGTCCTCCCCTCTCCTCTCTCTCTCTAAAAGCCAAGCACCCAGTACCCACAGCTTAAAACAACAGGCTGTCCTGCCCTCTCCTCCTCTTCCTCTCTCTCACTAAAAGCCAAGCACCCAGTACCCACAGCTTAAAACAACAGGCTGTCCTGCCATCTCCTTCTCCTCCCTCTCACTAAAAGCCAAGCACCCAGTACCCACAGCTTAAAACAACAGGCTGTCCTGCCCTCTCCTCCTCTTCCTCTCTCTCACTAAAAGCCAAGCACCCAGTACCCACAGCTTAAAACAGCAGGCTGTCCTCCCCTCTCCTCCTCTTCCTCTCTCTCACTAAAAGCCAAGCACCCAGTACCCACAGCTTAAAACAACAGGCTGTCCTCCCCTCTCCTCTTCCTCCTCTCTCTCACTAAAAGCCAAGCACCCAGTACCCACAGCTTAAAACAACAGGCTGTCCTCCCCTCTCCCCCTCCTCCTCTCTCTCACTAAAAGCCAAGCACCCAGTACCCACAGTTTAAAACAACAGGCTGTCCTCCCCTCTCCTCCTCCTCCTCCTCTCTCTCACTAAAAGCCAAGCACCCAGTACCCACAGTTTAAAACAACAGGCTGTCCTCCCCTCTCCTCCTCCTCTCTCTCACTAAAAGCCAAGCACCCAGTACCCACAGCTTAAAACAACAGACTGTCCTCCCCTCTCCTCCTCCTCCTCCTCTCTCTCACTAAAAGCCAAGCACCCAGTACCCACAGCTTAAAACAACAGGCTGTCCTGCCCTCTCCTCTTCCTCCTCTCTCTCACTAAAAGCCAAGCACCCAGTTAAAACAACAGGCTGTCCTGCCCTCTCCTCCTCCTCCTCTCTCTCACTAAAAGCCAAGCACCCAGTACCCACAGCTTAAAACAACAGGCTGTCCTGCCCTCTCCTCTTCCTCCTCTCTCTCACTAAAAGCCAAGCACCCAGTTAAAACAACAGGCTGTCCTGCCCTCTCCTCCTCCTCCACTCTCTCACTAAAAGCCAAGCACCCAGTACCCACAGCTTAAAACAACAGGCTGTCCTCCCCTCTCCCTCTCCTCCTCCTCTCTCTCACTAAAAGCCAAGCACCCAGTACCCACCTTGCAGAAGAGACAGGTGGTTTCTTGGTGCTACGGTTCTGGCTGGAGCTGTTAGGGTTTGGAGAGGGGTTGCTGGATGACGCCCCACTGCCTTTCCTGTGTAGCATCAAAGCTAACAGTCATTCAAAACATCATTTATATCGTCGCCATCATCACCATCATCATCCTCATCGCTGTTAAAATTCTCTTGACATGTGACGGAATCTTATTTCCTACCGAAAAAAAGTTGCTCCTATTTTTTTTTTTTTTAAAGCTCTCTCACATGTAATATACACATACACTATTTAAATGTACTAAGCATCCACATACACTATTTAAATGTACTAAGCACATCTGTTTATGCTAATATGTGGAAGCTGATTTAAGCTTTTTGTTGTTCTTCCTTTTAGGGCTAACTGACTAAAAATGGCATTTTCTCCATGTTTTGAAAATATGTAGTGGTACACCAAGAGCACATTAGTATACCACCCATATTTATACTTCACTTACTTGTTGCCCTTTTTTTTTTTTTTTTTTTTTACAAAACTCCTTACTACTTCGCAGTTCAAAAGAGATGATATAGCATATAAAGACTAATCAAGATGCCATGGACACCTACACAAAAAGAAATTAAACTGGCAGTCATGAAAACTTTTTTTTCTGTATCTAAGAAACTCAGTAGTAAAAAAACAAAAACTGCACAACAGACTTGATCTGCCTGTGCACACATACTACAAGCATACTTCATTTACTCAACTGTGCTGTACCACACCTGGTCTGCCTGTAGCCTTTCTACATCCTACAATAGTGTGTCCTACAAACAAGCATGCATCACTTACTTTTTATCGCTTTTGCCTTTGAGGACCTTGGCGGGGTCAAAGGTGACTCTGGAGCCCACTCCGGTGCTGCTGATACCTTGGACGTCGTGGGGAGTGCTGATGTCAATCTCCAGTCGAGTGGGGGCGTACATGTGGAACCATTGCTGCAGCAGTTCACATCATCCTTGGATCAGCACAACCACACACACGCACCACAGTTTCACTTTCAGTTCCTAAAGGAGTCGTCACTGCGTTCAGACAAATCCATAGGCGCTACACCTCATCTGCTAGGCAGATGCCTGACAGCAGCATAACCCAACACGCTTGGCAGGCCTTGAGTGCATGCTTATGTATTTGTGTACCTATGTGAGTGGATTTCATTTTGCATAATTTTGACCGAGGCCAACACTCATTGCCATGGGTTCTTTTTCAATGTGTCAAGTGCATGCTGCACACGAAACCTTGGTTTATTGTCTCATCCCGAAGACTAGACACTCAGTTTGATTTTCTGGTCAAACTTGGGAGAAAGAGCGAGACTTGAACCCACACCCTCACAGCCTCTCTGTACTGGCAGCTGAGTGTCTTGACCATTCTGCCACCTTCCTCCTCACACACCACAGCTCTGACATGCTGACACAAATATCAAAATCAACACAGACAAGACACTGAGCATAACAGCCGAGTGCTTGAAAGCATCAGACTCTCAATCTGAGGTTCCTTGATTTGAATGAATTACCCAGTAAACATACCCCCAAAATGGAGTATGGCTATCTACATGGCCGTATATAAAAAAAAAATTTTAAATGTCATGCACGTAAAAGCCCACTGGTCCATACAAGTGAACAAGGGAGGTGCAGCTCATGAACACTGAAGACAAGATGCCACTGTCATGTTCAGCAGGCGATGATCTGCAACTGGTGAATCACAACGGGAATAAAAACAAAAAGTCAATGAGAGACAACTTTTTTTTTTTGGAAAGGAACCAAAAATGAAGGTACAGCACACTCCCTGGAAAATTTGTGGTGCACAGTGGCAAATATTGTTGATTTCAGATGATGGTTTTGTATGTCCGTCTGTATGTATTAAATGTTAAACTCGAATAAAATATTTATTTTAAAAAAAAAATTTCAAAGATTTCTTTCCATACCTTTTCCTCAGCTTCTCTCAAAGGTGTATACCATGACACTAAAACTTCAGTTCATTAACTGTCTGAAAGACAAGCACCATGACAGGTTTGTTTTTTTACCTGTATTTTCCCAGGACTCTTCTGACAATGTGTTGGTCTGTAAGCTACAAGCCACAAGCTTGAGACAGAGATATTTATGGAATATAATTGTCTCTGTTTCGGTGCACCCAAGATCAGGAATAGACACTCCAAATTAAAGACACCCTGTCATCTGCTCGGCCTTGCTCAATACCTTTGCAGAAATGTGGATGCAAGTTCACCAGTGTTTAGACACAACCTTGATATTTCATTGCTCTCAAAATTCAAGAGCAAATCACGCTGTACAAAAGGGGTGTCCCCAAACAGGCAGCCTTTGTAGTGCATGCAACCCTGTTTGCTGCAAATCAGAACAAAAATAGGGTGGTCCGGTGGGGTGTGGGGGGGGGGGAGAGATAATCTAAAAGGGTCTCCCTGGACTTGAAGCATTTAATGAGGAGTTTTGTGGGTCCAAAGAGAACAGGTCTGTGGGGAAATCTGTCTCCTAGTTATGAATGGCTACCTCTCCTCGCATCATCTCACAGCCGCTGAAGACAGTGCAATGATTGGATAAAACACAATGATGCCCATTCTTGCTGGGAACACTCCGTCCTGAATGGCAGAATGTGCCAGGAAACAATTTCCACCCGATGAAAGCCTTTAATACCTCTAATCACTCAAAATTGCAGTTTTCAGAATTGCTGTACTTTGCACATTGATTCTTCAAGTGTCAACGCCACTTCTTTATGAATGTAAAAGATGAAGTCCCAGAGGTGCTGACATGACTTTTTTCATATTCCTTTTGCTGCCTCATCATTCACCACCTCAATGCTGCTTTCATACCACTTGTTCTGCTATCATTTTCAGGCTTGTGGAATGAAAATTGCAGTGCTCTAGGAATACAGTCTCATCTGTGGACCTGTTCACATGCCATGCCCCACTTCTGTGTTTGTGGGCTGCAACTCCCACATGGGTTTTCATGTGGATAACCATTTTTTTACCCCATTATGTAGGCAGCCATACTCCATTTTCAAGGTGTACATACTGGATATGCTCTTGTTTCCATTACCCACTGGGCCCTGTGATGCATTCTGTATCTTTAACATGTGATTAAATAATCTTCTCCATGCGAATACGCACAAAGGTGGTCCAGGCACTAGCAGGTCAGCTTACCTGGGAGACGGGGGAAAAATCTCCACCACACTTAACCCACAACCCGCAACCAGGATTCAAGCTGAGTACGATCAGACTGAAAGTCCAATGCTTTAACTCATTCTACCCCACAGCTACATGCCTGCTACAACTCCCTTGGACCAGCCCTACTTGAGACCACTACAGAAAAAAACAGGGTGGTTCACTGAAACGGCAAAAATCGAGAATTGGTGATTTAATCAGTTGAAGATAGCTTCATTTTCATGCTTCTGGAATCCATAAACAGTTCAATTTAGAATGCGAACTGTATCAAGCAAGAATAAACAAAATTCGAATAGAATGTTGGTACGAGAATACTCGTACCTGGTCCACAGGGGAAGTAATCATGGTGCGAGCTAACTCACACCTGGTGTAGAACGAGTTAACCATACCCACCCAGCCACCCCCCCCCCCTGTGGGTCCTACCTTGGCCTGTGGAGGGAGGCCGATGTCGGTGAAGGTGTACTGCCAGTAAGGCAGGCCCAGGTGCATGACCATGAGGCGAAAGTAGTCAGTGAAGGTGGCAGTCAGGTAGTGCCAGCCCAGGGCACGGTCCAGGAACCACACCTCACTCTTCATCTCCCCTGGTACACACCAGTAACACACACATTTGTCAGACGATGGGACATGCTGCTAAAAGAGCACACACACACACGCACACACACACGCACACACACACACACAGAGTCCAGGAACCACACCTCACTCTTCATCTCCACTGGTACACACCGGTAACACACACGTGTGTCAGATGATATGACATGCTGCTTAAATAGCACACACACACATACACACAAATGCACACACACTCACACATACATCAAATCTAATACCACTGTTAAAAAAATAATAATGACAATCAAAAAGATACACACCAATAACATAAACTGATCAAGTCACACTGTCATGAAATTCAGTCTCACTGCGGTTTCTGACACACACCATAAATCAGTTTCAGTTTCAGTAGCTCAAGGAGGCATCACTGCATTCGGACAAATCCATATACACTACACCACATCTGCCAAGCAGATGCCTGACCAGCAGCGTAACCCAACGCGCTTAGTCAGGCCTTGAGAAAAAAAAAAGGTGAATAAATAATAGATAAGTGTACATAAATAAATAATAATTATAATATAAAAAGGTAATAATAATAATAATAAATAAATAAGACAACAATGATGATAAATAAGCAAATAAATGTAAAACATGAAGACACACATTCACACATACACCTACACATGCATAACAGATATGCACCAAACATGCAGTTTCACAGATATGAAAGCACAGTCAAATACACATAAACGTACAAGAGCCCCAACACACACACACACGCCACACACATGACCCTGCACCTCCTCTACCCCCTCCTCCACACACTCATTTCTAGGCGATGTATCGCAGCTTCCACCACACACACACACATTGTATAAATCATGCTGTGAAACACTAATATACATGTCAGCTCGTATATTCTGCAGCAGGAAAATCCTGATACATTCCCAAAACAAATTTGTACATACATCAGAGCACGTGTCTCACCATTGAAAATAAAGGAATCCACCTGACACTCACCTCACTGACAACACACTTTGAAAACGATAACAATTGATCACATACTGATATGTGACTGAAAAAAAACAACACCTGCATATACTAAAACTGTACGTCAGAACCTATATCAAACTGTCAAGACAAAAGGACAAACATAACTGATCACATCCCATACTACTACTATTTTAGCAGCATGTCCCATCCATTAAGTTGAGTGATGGCCTATAGGTAACGTGTCCGCCTAGTAAGCGAGAGAATCTGAGCGCACTGGTTCGAATCACGGCTCAGCCGCCGATATTTTCTCCCCCTCCACTAGACCTTGAGTGGTGGTCTGGACGCTAGTCATTCGGATGAAATGATAAACCGAGGTCCTGTGTGCAGCATGCACTTAGCGCACATAAAAAACCCACGGCAACAAAAGGGTTGTTCCTGGCAAAATTCTGTAGAAAAATCCACTTCAATTGGAAAAAATACCAAAAAAAATGGTTGGCGCTGTAGTGTAGCGACGCGCTCTCCCTGGGGAGAGCAGCCCGAATTTCACACAGAGAAATCTGTTGTGATAAAAAGAAATACAAAAAAAAATATTCATGTGCATTCTCTTCTTTCAAAAGCTTCATCATGGTAACAACAACAATAACAAAGACAGATACAATGAAGATGATGGAAATAATGCACAGAACAAATAATCCACCCTGCAGCTTGTGTACTTCAAACACATGTGCACACATACATATATTTAAAAAAAAAAGCATGCACAAACCACAAAGCAAGGATTTTAAAACAAAGGTTCTAACAGTCTTGCATAATACACCTCAACTTCGTTGTTCCGCCGATGCTGGGAATAATAAACACACTGACCTGTCAAGAAGTTCTGGCTATCCATAGACTATTTGCCTCATAAGTGAATGAAGACACAGTGCACACAACGAAATATCTAAAAGCATATGTATAAAAGATTTTTTTTAAACCAAAAAAATACAACAAATGACAAACAAAAACATCTAAAAATATATATATATACTATAATCATCTTTCAAAAGATAGCAATTATCAAAATATTCTAAAACCCAATGACTTTTCATCAGAGTTCGCAAAAAACTTCCCAACACATATTTTGCAAGCCGTCAATGGGAAATGCTGACCAATTCCTCACCTGCCATGATTTGAAATTATAAACCAAAAAAATGTCACCTTGCAGTGTCTACTGATACCACATCTCAACAACTTTCAGTCTTATCTTCAAACTTCTCATCTTCTCAAAGCTAGCAAAAAAATCATTCCCGCTGAATCAAGTAAAGTCCTACACTTGACTTTTGAAACCTTATATATTTTTCTTTACAGTAACACCTGATATATCAATGAGGATCAAAGGAGAATTAACAACTGAATAATAGGAAACAAAAAGATTTCAGTTCCTGCCACAGCCTTTCTTTATAAGCCTTGGACAAATACTACACAAAGTCCAAAATGCTTGACAAAACCTGTGGCAGAGCCTATCATTTGTGAAAACAACCCAGAAAGTCACAGCACTGCCATGGTTACTGCTGCAATCATCATCATCATCATTAGCTGTAATCATTATCAGTTAGTTATTACTATTTCTGCTTGTGTTACCAAAGATATCATCATACATACACACAAAAGTACACATTTTAGATCTAAATGAAATAAAAATAATTTTCAATACTAATAAAGTTATAACCCAGACATACTTGTATAAAAAATTTAAAAAATAAAAAGGGGGGTGGGGGGCGTGGGTGGAAGGCGAGCAGGGCAAAAAAAAAAAAAAAAAAAAAAAAAGAGGCATGCACTTAATGCATGCACACCCATGTGCACATACTGCATGCACATGCACACACATACGCTACTGAAAACTGTTGGCACAATCTGCATAACCACAATATAAGCCTCTCTCTCTTGCAGCAAAACACACACACACACGCACACACACACACACACTGTCAAGCACACACACACACACACACACACACTGTCAAGCACACACACACACACACACTGTCAAGCACAAGCACACACACACACACACTGTCAAGCACAAGCACACACACACACACACACACACACACACACATACACACACTCACACCTCTACAAATGTGCATAAAGCAATTCTGCAATCTCAGGAAAAAGCATTTCTACAGTCTTCTGTTGTTAAAGAAACACTCTTTAGGAGAAAAAAAGACAAACACAATATTTCAAAGACAGACATAATACTTCAAAATGACGATAATCGAAAATGACAAATCCACTCACAAATACATTCAGTAAGAACAGTAATAAACATAAAAAAAGTAAACACATTAATAAACAACACTTATGTTGTGCTGTATCTCAGCATGAAAGAAATCCTCAGTGAACTAAATAAAGTTGTCCAAAAATCACCTTAAAAATGTAAGACATGCAGCAAGAAGGAACCACAAACACCCCACCTCCTCCCTCTCCCATTCCATTTCTGCACCCCCTTTCCCTCTCCCCCATCTCACAGAATTATACTTTCTCCGCCTCCCCTCTTTCCACCCCACCCCCCCACCCCCTTTATTCACCCCCTTTCCCTCTCCCCCATCTCACAGAATTATACTTTCTCTGCCCCCCCCACCCCCCCCACCTCTTTCCACCCCCCTCTTATTCACCCCCTTTCCCTCTCCCCCATCTCACAGAATTATACTTTCTCCACCTCCCCTCTTCCCACCCCCCTCTTATTCACCCCCCTTTCCCTCTCCCCCATCTCACAGAATTATACTTTCTCCGCCTCCCCTCTTCCCACCCCCCTCTTATTCACCCCCTTTCCCTCTCCCCCATCTCACAGAATTATACTTTCTCCACCTCCCCTCTTCCCACCCCCCTCTTATTCACCACCCTTTCCCTCTCCCCCATCTCACAGAATTATACTTTCTCCACCTCCCCTCTTCCCACCCCCCTCTTATTCACCCCCTTTCCCTCTCCCCCATCTCACAGAATTATACTTTCTCCGCCTCCCCTCTTCCCACCCCCCTCTTATTCACCCCCTTTCCCTCTCCCCCATCTCACAGAATTATACTTTCTCCACCTCCCCTCTTCCCACCCCCCTCTTATTCACCCCCTTTCCCTCTCCCCCATCTCACAGAATTATACTTTCTCCGCCTCCCCTCTTCCCACCCTCCTCTTATTCACCCCCTTTCCCTCTCCCCCATCTCACAGAATTATACTTTCTCCGCCTCCCCTCTTCCCACCCTCCTCTTATTCACCCCCTTTCCCTCTCCCCCATCTCACAGAATTATACTTTCTCCGCCTCCCCTCTTCCCACCCTCCTCTTATTCACCCCCCTTTTACACTGATACATACACAAACCATCTGCATTTAAGCAATTTCGAGGGGGTGGGGGAAGGGAGAGGGAGGTGGGGGGTCGTCTTCTTTTTTTTTTTTTTTTTTTTTTTTTTTGCAGCTGTGCAAAGAATACATGCAGAATCTTCAGAACTTCTGCCTTCTCATGAGCATCAACTCCCATGTCCACTCTTATTTTCAACTACAAGTGAGCTTTCGTATGGGTGACCCTTTTTTATCCCGCCACCATCAAACTATTGAAAGCAACCACAGTCCAGCTTCAGGAGCGTGCATGTTCTTCCTTCCATAACCCACCGAATGCTGACATGGATTGTTGGATCTTTACTGTGCGTACTTGAAGTTCTGTTCGTGACCACTTTTACCCAGCCATGTTGGCAGCCACGCTTGGTGTTCTTAGGTGTGCTTGCTGGGTGGGTATGTTGTTTCCATATCCCACCGAATGTTGATGTGGATTGTGTGATCTTTAATACATGCGTTTGATCTTCTGCATGCATATACACACAAAGGGGAGTTGAGGCACTTGCAGGTATGTACATCTATTGACCTGGGAGATCAGAAAAATGTCCACCCTAAACCCACCAGGCCCCGTGACTGGGACTCGAACTCAGAATCCTCAAGACTGAAAAGCCAAATGCTTGAACAACTTGGCTGACTTGCCTGTCATTTTTACAACTGATTCAGATCACTTTGAAACCCAGGATTCATCATTCCAGCGGTGATTCTCTTTTCCACAAGTGTACAGGTGCACGCACACACTTTCGCATGCGCTCATATGCATGGACACACACACTCCGAGGGTGAGGGCATGATAAAGAAAAAGATGTATAAGCTAACTCTTTTACCATCAATAAAGTACATATTGACTTCACACAAACACACACATACACTCTCTCTCTCTCTCCTGATGACTAAAAGATTAAAAAAAATAAAAATGAGAAAAGTGAAAGTCTCGCTGAGCTACAATCAGAAGTTTCAAACCATTCACACTTCATTGAGGTTAACAGAAACAGAGAGTGAAATGATTAACATTTTTTAACAGAGCTGGAAATCTTGAAGTGAATACACAATGTACTGCAGGGAAAGCAAGCCTCTGGTGTTTCATCTCAATATCATGTTTTGTTAAATTTTGTTTTCAGAAACTGAAAATGGGGGAGGCAACTGCTAAGTGATTAAAAGCATTGGACTTAAAATCTAAGGATCTTGAGTTGAAATCCTGATCACCTCGCAAGGTGGGGTAAGGGTGGAGATTTTTCCTACCTCCCAGGTCAACAGATGTGCAGAACTGCTAGTGCCTGAACCCCGTTAGTGTGTGTACACAAGCAGAAGATCAAGCGCACGTGTCAAAGATTACATAATCCACACCAACGTTTTGGTAGGATACGGAAACAAGAACATACCCAGCCAAGCACATCCATGAACACAGAGCATGGCTGCCAACATGGCCGGGTAAAAGCGATCATGCACGTAAAAGCCCACTTGTATGGGACATGAATGTGGGAGCTGCAGCCCACAAACACAGACAAGGCAGAACTTGAAAACTAAATGCTGTCAGCCCACAAACACAGGCAAGGAAAACTTGAAAACTAAACGTTTTCTGTAAGTAAAATTGGTGTTGAACTGCTTATTGAAAACTAAATGCTGTTATCTGAAAAGAAAAACTGGTACTGAACAAAACAGAAATGAAAGGAATCTAATTTCCTTAATCCTGCATTCTTCAAAATGCTCACCTATCTAAATAAATGGAGTCTGAAAAGTGACCCAGCCCCCACAACCAACCATGTACGACACATCGTGCCTCTTCACAATGCTCCCAGTGTCTGCTCTAGAAAACTACCCAGAAAAACCACCCCACCAAACACCCCCTTCTCCACTTTACCACCACCACCCCTTACCTGAAAAAAAAAAAAAAAAAAAAAGGATGGCGGGAGAGGTGAAACTTTGAGTGCAAATCTTACATTAGCAAGTTAGTAAAATATAGCATTGATACATGGAAAAAAAATTTTTTTTCATAAATATGGAAAAGCTGTGGGAGGGAGTGGAGGTGAAGGGAAGAGCCAGAACAATTCAATTAGTGCTCAGAATAATTCTAAAGAATAAAAAAAATTTAAAAAAAGCATTGCCAAAATGCCCCAGATAGCTTGTGAGTAAAGTTCTGGAAGCCTCCGTGGTTAAGTTTCAATGAAAACTACTGCAAATACAGCACAAAGAAGTCTTGGTGTTGTTTTTTTACCAGAATATCCAAAGTCTGCGTCAACTGAGTCCGTATCAGAATCTGAACCACCTATAGATTAGTCATTAACAGATCAGTTGTAATGATATTAAAGTGCAAGTGTTCAAGTTACTCATTCCTGTAGGACTAGTCAACTCTTAAAAAAAAACTTTCTGCCATTCTCAAAAACTCAAACAAAAGTGACACACATAGTAACCTAAACACAAAGTGACACACACACACACACACACACACACACACACACAGTGACACACTCGCAAACACACACACACTAACACACACACACACATGTAGTGAGACACACACATGCACAATTCAAATACAATATGCATACACTCTCACATATGTAAACACATACACAACAACAAGTTTTGAATAATTCACATCATGAACAAACACAGCTTAACATTTAGTAATCACTTGTTTTAATTACATTTGCGTTTTACCAATGCCACCTAATGAGACACTTCTAACTTAACTGATCATGATTCTTTTTTTCTTGCTGTCTTTTAACGGGTGGAAGATTTATTAATTCATTCATTTCTTTACTTAATCCAATCTGAATTAATTCATTTACCCACGTAATATGACAAAATAACTGTAGTGTAATATGCATGACCCAGTTTAAATGTTTCACTAATCAAAGAGCTGATAAAAGCTGGGTATGGTTTTCTATTTCCCCCAATATAAGTACAAAAGACAGAACTGTTTACGCACAGGGTTTGGGTTTTTTTCAGTCTACTTATCAATATATAACAGGAGGCAAAGTATTCATGGCTCACATGTGATTCTCCCAAATACTGTTGAAAGTATGTGTCCATGGTAAAGTTCATTTGGTACACAATAAACCCATGCCTTAGGAATATGGAACATTAACCAGTTCAGTGCCAGAGAATTTTGTTTAAAAAAAAAAGAAAAAAAAGTGTTCTCCCCTTGCCAGGGAATTTTGAGGATTCAGGGGTAGTAAATCACAAAAATTTCTAGCACAAAAGCTATGGGCGATACAGAAAGAAAGTAAATGTTTTTGTGAAGGAAAATGATTCTGGGCTTTTTATCCCAATTAGGCTGATTGTAGGTAACTGTTCAGGCATGTAAAGTCAAGATCATAATTTTTGTGCAACAAAAAAGTCTGTTTCCACCTCTACATACTGACATCCATAAAGAAAAGAAACATAATACAGCTAGAAATAGCAAGCCTATTGTCACATTATACCTGTAGAATAAATTAAAACAGGCTATAAGTTTATGAAAACAAATCACAGCCCTTGCAGACGTAAGTAAATCACTGTCCCAACAATGACAAAAGTGAGAAAAGTCAGCGTAGAAGGTCGATCACAGTCCCAGAAATTGAACTGGCAAGCTTTTTGACAGCAAAGAGCATTTGCAAGTGAGAGGGTGAAGTTCTTTGATGACATTCACTCCTTTCAAGTTGCACGTGGGCCGATTAAAGTGTCTGCTGTGAATCCTGTTTGCCACCTCTTCAAACAAGTCATCCCTCTGATTCAGCAGGGGGGGGAAAAAAGCATTGAAAACAAAAAGCACGTGTTTCACGGCCAGTGCAGGTTCAGCACTGCGTTTCGTGAAAATCGTGGGGCACTGGCGGCTGTCAATTGCCTTCTGTCTGCTCACAAATGTGAGTTCACTCTTCCCAAAAGCCACGCCCCCTTGATGACCTCTGGCTGGCATTCGACCTATCATCTTACATCACTCCTCTCCCTCTCCTTCCCTCCTTCCAACACTGGCGGCACGGATTCTGTCAGTCATAGCCAGTTGTTCAAAAACATTGTCTGATTGGATGGACAGACTGAATTACCATAAAATGGGCTGTTAGTTTCAGAACTGTCATTGTCAATCACCTTCGTTTTCAAACCAATCATCAGATAAGAGAGATCCTTCTCCATTGTGAAATCTGTCCATGATCACAAGCAGAGCTTTCAGAATTGTGTAAATCTGCTGACTGTGACTGTCTGCTTTTCTGGACACAGTTTTCAATGCATTTGTTTGCACATAATGCAACCCCCTTTTCCACGCGCATATCACGTGGTCAGTTAGCAAATTGTTATCGAGTAGAAAGAGGTCTTCTACCTGATGTAAGTTCATTTTAATAGTATTTTTATAATCCAGACACATCAAACTAACTGTTCAAAGTCTGTTTATATGAACTAAACCAAACTCCAAGGAAGGAAAAATCGGAACATATGCAGGACGTCAGTGGACATCTTATAGGCACTATGGCAATACTTTTTGTAGGACGTCAGCTGACGTCTTATAGGCACTCTACTGGTTAAACAATAGAATATTTCTATCATTGACTTTTTGCTATGATTTTGTTGTGAGCGTTCATTTGCTTGCTCACCAACAGTCCTATTTAGTCAAGTGCAAACAACCAGAAAAAAATGCTGTTCTATTTTCAGGTATAATATATGCACAAACATCCAGACAAGTCCAGTACTTTCATCGGATTGGATGCATTCTCCAACTTCAAACATTTCAATCATATCTTCTCCATGACTCAACTGAGGGTGATGTGAGGTGTACACACAACTGAAGTCATTGGCTGTAATTGTGACACCACAGCCTATCTAAACCTCTCTTTGCACTCCTATCTTTGGCACAAACACACCAAAAATGTACTCCTTGTTGGAATTCATGAAAATGCATGCTTTCTTAAAAAAAACACAACAACTAAGAATCTTTATCTCCAAATGACTGCAAAAGTTTGCCTTTTAGTGATCCATTGAATAACCAGAAATATGTTAATTTTTTTGTCACAACATCAGACGCACATGGAAGGGAATTGTACATGACCCATGAAGGCGTTATCTCCTGTTTTAACTGGAGTAACCTGTTCTCACAGTTATGGTATTGGTAAAATGAAATGTGCATCTCCCACATGCCTGCAAATATATGCTTAACACAGTCTCTCTCTCTCTCTCTCTCTCTCTCTCTCTCTCTCACACACACACACACACACACACACATGTGCACACGCATACATGTGCACACACATATGCATAAAACATAAAAACTAACCAATTAATTGACTGATTAAACTGATTGTTGGACAGACTGATGGGTTTTGGTGACTGATAGACTGATAGGATAATAATACATTGGTAGACTGACTGACTGACAGACTGATAGGATAATAATACATTGGTAGACTGACAGACTGATAGGATAATAATACATTGGTAGACTGACAGACTGATAGGATAATAATACATTGGTAGACTGACAGACTGATAGGATAATAATACATTGGTAGATTGACTGACTGACTGACTGATAGGATAATAATACATTGGTAGACTGACTGACTGATAGGATAATAATACATTGGTAGATTGACTGACTGACTGATAGGATAATAATACATTGGTAGACTGACTGACTGACTGACAGACTGATAGGATAATAATACATTGGTAGACTGACAGACTGATAGGATAATAATACATTGGTAGATTGACTGACTGACAGACTGATAGGATAATAATACACTGGTAGACTGACTGACTGATAGATAATAATACATTGGTAGACTGACAGACTGATAGGATAATAATACATTGGTAGACTGACTGACTGACAGACTGACTGATAGGATAATAATACATTGGTAGATTGACTGACTGACAGACTGATAGGATAATAATACATTGGTAGACTGACTGACTGACAGACAGACTGATAGGATAATAATACATTGGTAGACTGACTGACTGACAGACTGACTGATAGGATAAGAATACATTGGTAGACTGACTGACTGACAGACTGATAGGATAATAATACATTGGTAGACTGACTGACTGACTGACTGACTGATAGGATAATAATACATTGGTAGACTGACAGACTGACTGACAGACTGATAGGATAATAATACATTGGTAGACTGACAGACTGATAGGATAATAATACATTGGTAGATTGACTGACTGACAGACTGATAGGATAATAATACATTGGTAGACTGACTGACTGACAGACTGACTGATAGGATAATAATACATTGGTAGACTGACTGACTGACAGACTGATAGGATAATAATACATTGGTAGACTGACTGACAGACAGACTGACTGATAGGATAATAATACATTGGTAGACTGACTGACAGACAGACTGATAGGATAATAATACATTGGTAGACTGACAGACTGCTAGGATAATAATACATTGGTAGACTGACTGACAGACAGACTGACTGATAGGATAATAATACATTGGTAGACTGACTGACTGACAGACTGACTGATAGGATAATAATACATTGGTAGACTGACTGACTGACAGACTGATAGGATAATAATACATTGGTAGACTGACAGACTGACAGACTGATAGGATAATAATACATTGGTAGACTGACTGACTGACAGACTGATAGGATAATAATACATTGGTAGACTGACTGACAGACAGACTGATAGGATAATAATACATTGGTAGACTGACTGACTGACAGACTGATAGGATAATAATACATTGGTAGACTGACAGACTGATAGGATAATAATACATTGGTAGATTGACTGATCTTTTACAGAACTGGAACAACATTAGAATAAATTCATTGGAGTTTTCTTCAGTATATAGCTGATAAATACGGAATGAAAATCCAGGGGGGGGGGGGGGAGGCAGGCAGAGAGGGGGGAACTCAGAACTCAGAACATTTCCCATTGAAGGATTAAAAGATGTTTTGAGCTCAGAGAATGAGACAGAAGGGGAAACTCGGAACTCACAACTCAAAACATTTCCTAATCGAGGATTAACAGATGTTTTGAGTTCTGAGAGTGAAACAGAGACAGAGAGACAGAAAGAGAGAGAGAAGGGTATGTCACATGAAAAAAAACACTTCGAACTTCATCCTAGGAAAAGGTCTTTACTGACTGAATTTGGATTTTTTTTTTTTTTTTTTTTTTTTTTCCTTTTCATTATCACATTTTTTGTGAGTATTTTGTTCTAACACAACTGATAAATAAGGAAAGAAAATCACTGTGGATATGCCTGCAATAAGTCTGAGAAAGCCTACAGTTTATCACCATTTTCTATCTCTGAAGAACGCTTTCCTTAAACTGGGTATTTTCCCTGACTTGTCTAGCTTCTGACAACAAACTCACAAAGAAGAAAGGGTGTGACAAACAAAGAAAGAAGAAAAAGGTGTAACACTTACCAGAGCCTTCCTTTGGTTCTCGATAAACAAGACACACCCTTCCATAGTTGTCACAGTTATCTAATTCAAATATTCGAAAGCCTCCACTGAACTTGGGCTTGCCAGGTCCATCTGTGGAGAAGATAAAATCTCTCACGTATGATGTGTCAAAATTACAAGAAAACAGGTCACACATATACGTGTATCACTTCAAAAGGTACCTGATGACCCAACTTCAAAAGGAACATGACCCAACTGAAATATCCGTCATTTTGCCTCCAATTCTCTAGTCTCTCCCTCCCTCATGAGCAGACATACTCTCACACACAAAATAAGTACTGTAGAAACAGACCTTGAAGCACAAAACAACAAAACAAGCACGATAAAAATATGAAACAATTTTTTATAATCTGCATATCTCATGTCCACCCTACTTACTTATAAGCAGGACATAACTTCAGGATTGAAAGACGATCGAAAAACATTTTTCTTGTTCCGTGAATTTCTTTGCATGCATTTTAATTCAGTCTCCCAAACTGCAGGTTTCGAATTTAACAGGTGCCTGGGTGCAAATGCTAACAAAAGTTGGCTCAGGCACGCAAATTTTCTGTCAAGAGTGCCCAGTTGGCACTCAAAAACTGATAGAGGCGAAAGAAAATTCATCAAAAGACACACCAAGAAAGCAAGCTCAAACGCAGTCAATCGAAATGTAAAGTGTCGTGGAGCAGCATCTTTGCGCATACGCGATTGGATGTTGACGTTCATGGCGCGTTAGCGACGAACGATGTTTCCCATCTTAAACGTTGAAGAAAGGCTCCCGAGACAAAAGCTCAGGATGACAAAAAGAATAAACAGCATGAGTGCAAATTAAAGTGCCAGCGCGTGTACAATGAAACCTGGCAGAAAAACTTTCCTCGGTACATTGTTTTCATTTTATTATGCTGGCACCCAAAACCACAACTGGGCACTCAAATGTTTTGTACAGAGTGTCCAACTGGCACACACACACACATACACACACACACACACAAAGTTAAATTTGAATCCTGACCTGTATCAAATGTCCTTTAAACAGGACAGTGATCAGCAATCGTGAACTGAAAGAGTGAAACACCAGCAGCACACACACCTTGCACCTCACCTCCTCCACACCCATCCCTGTTCATGCTTCCCACACAAAAAGTTTATTCTTCATAAATCAAAACTTTCATGATACATAGGATTAACTAAACAAAAATGTACAATGTCACTTTGCTCCTGTTTACCCGACTGTAACAAGTTAATAAATTTTCAAAAAATACAACCAGATCTTAATTCTTAATCTGTAAGATCTTAAACATATATGTGAACATGCAGGCTATCTTTGGAGGTTCTTGATTCATTCTACTTGCCTGTTCTCTACAAGACTTCCATCTGAATATTGTGTAATGTTTTTTCAACATATTTCTTGAGCTATCTATCATTACAGTATCAATACAGCATGGTATCTATCAATTGTACCACATCCTAAACATTCTCTGTGAAGAATTTTCCCATTCCTCTTCCATCTACATTTCACTAGACAATCCCTGACATGGAACCCCAAGTAAAGAGAAAGGGGAAAGGCTGACTGAGAAACACCTGACAAACAAATCCAGGCAGACACCAAAAAGGTGGGCCTCACCTGGAGTAAGACTGAGAGGCAGAAGCAGAGGATAGTGGAATATGGAGGTCTCTTGTTGACTGCCTATACCCCAGGTGGGGAGAAAGGTGTAGGTAAGTTCTATCTACATTCTCACTGACAAACAGGTAACTAATCTTACCTCTTCAATCAAATTCAGAGTTTAAAAAAGAAGTCTAACCAACCTGACTCATCATCAGAGTCCATATCCAAGTCGTTCAAGGAGGGTGCAATGTGAGAGACAGTTTCCGTGGGAGGATTCAGGCGGGTCAGTTGTCCAATGCCATTGATATGCAGTCTGCCCACAGGCACTGGCCCATCTGACAAAAACAGTGTGCAACTATTACTCAAGGCTACAATGTTATCTCCTTTTGTTGTGCTTGGGTGTTGGCTGACAGTGTCTACTAACATCTTCTCTCGAGGCCTGACATCATCTTTCCACACAGTCAAGCCCAGATTAAGCAAGGAATTTATCTGTATAATGTGACTTGACCCACAACCTTTATAATACACCACACAGAGAAGTTAGCGCATCATATTTCCATCCTGGATATTAGACTTATTTTCAAACCATAAATCTGCATGCTCAAACCTAAAATCACTTGAATACTACCAGAACAACTGTAAATAAATAATTTCCTAACTTGTGATTCTTAACCATCAGAGATCTGTATACAAGGCACAATGTCTGACACAATACATCAAAATCTCAATAAAACTTGTTTTCAACCTCTGTTTAAACTATAATTCCTAACTTGTTTTTGAATGGTATGACTAAATTACAGAAAATAATAATAATAATACTATTAATATTATTGCTACTAGCAAGAACTTGTTAAAACATCCCCCATCCTCCCTCCCAGTGTGACATGGAAGACAATTTTACATTCACCACTTTTCAATTTGCAAATGGGTCAGCTACAAAAACCATATATAGACTTTCTTCATACTTTCCATTTTGACACTCCATGACAAGTGAAAGCCATTGGAGGTCATGAAGAAGTTTTTCAGGTCGTCAGGTAAGAGGGTTGTGTTACGCTGCTCCCAAGCTATGATGACTGGTCGCTCCACAGGACGCTTCTCCACCTGGTCAATTTTAAAAATCCCAGGCTTGCGCTCTGTGCGCGCGTGCACACACACACACACACACACACACACACGCACACAGACACACCTGTTTTTTTATCAGTAAAATATGACACACACACACACACACAGTGCAACACAATGTATCCAAATACTCAGACATAAAACAATTTTATGCAAACATAAAATCAATTATTATAGTTACAGAATCAGCAAATTTCACATAAATCAAACAATCTCTCTTCAGCAAACAGCATGTCTGTAAACCTAGGTCCTGGGACAAAACATTTCAAGGTATTAATTATTATTGACTTTATAGTTACTTCTGGAAGAAGGAAGAAAGACGGTGACTTTAGCAGAATTCAACAGTCTGTGCCCCTGAAGTGCAGGGCAATGGTGGATGATGAGGCCCGGTACTTCCAGTGTTATAATGTAACCTTTGTTTTGTGCAGCTTCTTTCAGTTTGTACTACCTTACCCAGGATTTGCAACATTTTCTTTGAGCATCTTTTCCACCAAATTACAGTATGTCACGGAATGGCTGCACATTATGTGTCAATGTGAGGCTGTGTGTGCGTGTGTGTGTGTGTGTGTGTCACTGGGTGCCTGTCTGTGTGCGTGCGTGAGTGAGAAAGAGACAGAGTGAGTGTGTGTGTCACCTTACTTCTAGAACCTGGAATATTTCTTGTTTTGGTTTTGTTTTGAAAATGAAGCAAATCCGAAGAACTTTCCTAAGTGACAGACCTGTACAAACGAAACAACTGTGAACGAATGGAGACTTCACAGTTCGACCACACAAAAACTAAACCAGGAAAATATTAGAAATGTTTCTGACGCTTACCTAAATGTTTTATCACGCCCATGTGAAGCTGTTCAACCATCGCTTTTGCTTTTGCAAACTCCGATTCGTTCGACATGATGAGTTCAGTTCACGACCTGTCTTCTGCGCGTACTCAGCAACAGTATCCAAACCTAACTTACACACGAAAGAGGTACTCCCAGTTTTCTTGTACGAGTATCTTTCCCTTGGTTTTTAACAAACGTCAACCTCACAAACATAAAAAAAAGTAAATAAAATGGTTTTTAACAAAACCTGCCTAGTATCTCGAAAATCTTGTTTAATTTTGTTTTCAAAATATACGTTTATGTGTGTGTTAAGACTATCATTAAATATGTACAAAACTTTGTACATTACCACTCAGCGACTTGGCGGAAAAGCATTTTGCTCAACACACGGTGTAAGGGAGGCAATGCACGCAAAACTGAATATACTTTCACTTACATCGGTTATCTCCCGCAATAAGTTTGAAACCATTAATTTTTTTTTATTTTTTTTTTTATGCCATTCGGCTTCAGTTAAATCGATTTTTTTTAAAACTGAAACAAACGACAGGCCTGACTTGCACATTGCACTAATGTGCTTTTTAAGCCATAAGAAATGTGTGAATACAGCACTGAAATCAAAATATTTAATATGTATATGTATATATATATATATATATGTGTGTGCATGTTTGTGTGTGTGCATGTTTGTGTGTGTGCATGTTCAAATAAATGAAATGATACAGACAACTTTGCTGAAGTATTAAAAAATGCATCAAGATCTGTTGCAAATATGAAATAAATATTGAATTATGTGAACACACACACACACAGTGAGCAAGGAAACAAATTGCACAAAATAATGAGCATGTACCCCACCATGACAGACAACACAAATACATACATACATGTAAATACAAGCATACACATCAAACACACACATACTTACTGCTGCCTTCGCAGTGTTTACCAAAGGTGTTCACGAAACTGTCTCCTGCTCAGAATACTATTTATAACACAGTGGAGTGATGGCCTTGAGGTAACGCGTCTGCCAAGGAAGCAAGAGAATCAGAGCTGGTTCGAATCATGGCTCAGCCGCCGATATTTTCTCCACTAGACCTTGAGTGGTGGTCTGGATACTAATCATTCAAAGGGTTGTTCCTGGCAAAATTGTATAGAAAAATACACTTCGATAGGAAAAACAAATAAAACTGCAAGCAGGAAAAAAAAAAAAGGGGGGGGGGGTGGCGCTGTAGTGTAGCGACGTGCTCTCCCTTGGGAGAGCAGCCCGAATTTCACACAGAGAAATCTGTTGTGATAAAAAGAAATACAAATACAAACGCAAAGTTGTTCAGCTGCTATTGACTGCATCGATTCTTACTGAAATTGGCTTCTCAATGTCTGGACATAAAAACAGAAAACAAAAATTGTTTTAAAACAGAGGCAAAGGAGGAAAACGAAAGCAACACACACAACAAGCACACACACACACACACACATCTCCCTCATCACCACAACTACCCTCTCACACACACACTCCTTCCTTTCTTCCTGAAAAAGCCAAAATTTGGCTGGAAGATATTTTCTTCTCATCTTAGCCCAGGAGATGTGTTAAGAAAAGACAGAAAACCAGCCCAGATAACAAAGGAAATTACCTGACACGCTTTCTCACACACTGCAATCAACAGAAAGCATAGCAGGAAAATGACCATGCTTTCTTGCAGTCCCTCCCAAAGTGAGAGAAAGTGTGGGGGTGCCCACCACACTGTCTCTCAATGTGAGAGAAAGCATAGGACTGCAAGAAAGCATGGTCTAACAGGAGTACTTCCAGCACATTCTCACCCATTGCAAGAAAGTACGGTCATTCCCCAAACAAGAAAGTATGGTCATTCCCCAAACAAGAAAGTGTGGGATCATGAAAGCCTGGGTCAGTAGGGTTCAGGTGTGATGTATATGAAATTTTAAAAAATCCAGCACACAGTCATTTTGTTGTATAATATCTTTTTAATTTTCAGATACAATATAAGCAATTTCTCTGCGACATGAACACAAATCAAACAAATTGTGTATTTTCCTTCTTTTGCAGCAAAGATATTTTTCTCGACAACAACAACAAAAAAATCTCCATTTATGTACTGAAACTGCAAGCAAAAGACAAGACGTACAAAACAATCATAAAGAAAAGTTTCTCATCGATATAGCAGCACATCAACAGAACATGGAGTTCCGCTCTTTTAAAAAAAACAACAAAAGTCAAGCCAACTTCACACACATATTCCCTCACCTGTCAAAGTTAAAAACAATTGCTCAGTACATCTTTGTCAGGCTCCAAAGAACAGTATACATCTCTAAAAGGAGGAGTTTGCATTATACTCCATGTCTGGTGTTATATATACTTACCATGTCAAACTAATGCAAACTAGGCCTATTGGTTTGCTCTGCTTGGCCAAATTTCGCGCAGCTAACAGTGAAAAGACGAGTAGTCTTGCCCCGGTCCACTCTCAGCCAATCAAACACCTCTAAAAGCTATAAGCGCTGAATCATTCCACTAAACAATTTGTTTAACACTTTACAAGAAATGAAGCATGGCTTTCTTGCTTTGATCATACACAAAGCATGCTTAAAAAAAAAAAGAAAAAAAAGAAAAGAAAGTGCTTGAAAATGCCCAAACTGCGGTAAAACACTGTCAACAAGTTGCCTGGAAGATGTAGAGTCACGCCCCTTCCCCGTTTACATTTAACATTTTTTCATGTGCCTTATAATGTGCACCGTTAAATTCAGATTTCCTTGACAATGCAGGGAATGCACTTTATAAGATGAAGTGCATCGTAGTCCATAAAACTTGGCAGACTTGACTGAAATGTGAAAAACTAGTTTAATGAAACACAATTCAATGTCAGCACTGCTCCAGTGGATGCATGAAGATAAGGGCACTGTCAGAATGAGTTCAGAAATCCAGATGACAACAACAGAAACAGGTATTTTAAGTTCAACCAACATAACCAGACAATAGCCACATTAGAGCAGATGCACATAAAAAAGCAAAACAACTGGCCAGTACACGGCTGATGGCACGTATGTCTGATGTATTTTCTCTTTGAAAACATAATAAAATAAAATAAAATAAAAATCACAGGAAGAAAGAAATATGTCTGTAAAATCATAAAGATCCATCTCAAAATCATACAAAACCACAAAGAAAACTAGTGTGGAAGGAGACATAGAACAGGAAAGAAACAAATACACTGAGCAGACTGATCTTTTAGTTTGGTCTGAAACCCTTCCCACTAAAAATAGTAACGTCCTTCCCACCCAAAAATAGTAACATGTCCTTCCCACCCAAAAATAGTAACATGTCCTTCCCATCCAAAAATAGTAACAATGTCAACATCTGCAGAAAATCCCTTGCCATTGAAAAAGGCTGCTCACATGCATCTTGTCCCACACAACTTGATTCCTAATCAAAATACTTTTCACACACATCCGGATTCCAAATTTAAAAAAAAAACACTTTTCAGAGTTCCGATTTAAACCGGGAGAAAATGGTCTTGTTGAGCCAAGCACCATGCCTTCTGTTCATGAACTGGAAAGCGCTATTGATGCAGGAGTGTGACGTCCTCTCGTGTTCCGTCGTGCCTGCACAAAATAACATCACATTACAAACACCTATGTTTTTTTTTGGCTGTCCCATCTGATCATGTTGCATTGTGAGTTGTTGCCAATTGTCCAGCCCACCGCACAGGGCCGTTTCAGGAAATGTCAAACTATATAAATGCTCCACTGTGTCAACACTAAACTGTCACATACACACACACAAAAAAAAAAAACCATCAAGATAAACCTACAAAACTCATTTCATGACACATTGTCAAAACCATTCAGCTCCTCATAGCAAATAAGACCAGGCCGTGCTGAGGATGCCAGCCATTCCACTTAACTTATCATCCCCAGATTACAAAAAAAAAAAAAAAAAAAAAAAAAAAAAAAACCACACCTGTAAAAAAGGAAAAAACAATACTTCAAAACCAAACAAAAATACATAAAAAAAAAGGCCATATAGGCAAATAACACTACAGAATGGGCAGCTAGCAAGTGCTCATCCCAGTGTTAACAATCTCACAACGTAATTACCAGAGTAAAACAGCACAGATAGTATTCACTGACGGCAGAAAAAAGAAAAAAAAAAAGAGTCAAGGCTTGCTGGAAACAAGACAGAGGAATGGACCGGGAAGGCTGAAAAAGGAGGCAACAATGAAGGAAGAAATCAGGCAGAAACAAAGACAGCGATATAAAAGAGAAATATCCAGCACAGAATTTCCAGACGGCAGGGATGCTATTTATACTGAAAGACCCCCCGACATCCCCACAGGGGGTTCTGATCACTGGTGCCACTTTTGTAACGTTGAAAAGTTTCTGGCTGGGATGCATCGTCACTTAACCAAAGTGCGTCTCTTAACACCAAAAATAAAGTACATTCATAAAGCGCTTTCAAACCCTTCAAAGTGCTTTACAATAACATGTCAATCAGACTCAAAGCATAAAAAACTCACACATGCATACATGCACGTATGCATGGAAGATAAAGATGTTGAACTGTTGAATGCAGATATATTTGTATTTGTATTTCTTTTTATCACAACAGATTTCTTTGTGTGAAATTTGGGCTACTCTCCCCAGGGAGAGCGCGTCGCTACACTACAGCGCCACTCTTTTTTTCTTTCTTTTTTTCCTGCGTGCAGTTTTATTTGTTTTTCCTATCGAAGTGGATTTTTCAACAAAATTTTGCCAGGAACAACCCTTTTGTTTCCATGGGTTCTTTTACGTACGCTAAGTGCATGCTGCACACAGGACTTCAGTTTATCATCTCATCCGAATGACTAGCGTCCAGACCACCACTCAAGGTCTAGTGGAGGGGGAGAAAATATCGGCGGCTGAGCCGTGATTCGAACCAGCGCGCTCAGATTCTCTTGCTTCCTAGGCGGACGCGTTACCTCTAGGCCATCACTCCACACTATAGCAAGGAGTGCCTTATTTACAAAGAGACTGCCTGAAAAGGAATGTTTCCAGATTTGTTTTGGAGGAAGGGATGGACTGTGACAGACTGGAAAAGACAGTAAATTCCATGTCAGTACGGCTGAAGAGCTAAACGTAAAATGAAGGGAAAAGGAGGAGTTTGTATCATACTCCATGTTTGGTGATACATATACTTACCATGTCAAACTGATGCAAACTAGGCCTATCGGTTTGCTCTGCTTGGTCAAATTTCGCGCGGCTAACCGTGAAAAGACGCCCCATCTTGCCCGGTCCGAGCCAATCAAACGCCTCTAAAAGCTATAAGCTCTGAATCATTCCTTTGGCCAAGGCTCTCCACAGCCATCTTGTCAGGTTTTCGCTGAATCATTTTGAAAAAAAAAAATCTCCAAAATACCTTCATGGAAATCTGTATAATATGAAATACTCCTACCCACGTCTTATGCATCCTCTGGGAGCAGCCACAATTTTTCTTTTACCTTACAATGAACAGTAAGACGAGGAGGGTGAGGATGAAATCATTTAAAAATGACAACAATGCCTAGCCTGCCATAAGGTCTTCCCTTCAGATACCAGTGGCAAGAACACAGGTTCCTTCTAATCACATAAATTCAACAGCACATCACATTCGAAATAAAGTGTTCTATCCTAAAGAATGCTGGACACAAACAGCTGAGTGGTTAAAGGTCTTAGACCTCCAATCTGAGGGGGTCCTGGGTTTTTCTTCTTCTTCTTCATGCGTGGGCTGCAACTCCCACATTCACTCGTATGTACACAAGTGGGCTTTTACGTGTATGACCGTTTTTACCCCACCATACTGGCAGCCATACTCCGTTTTCGGGGGCAGTCCTGGGTTCAAATCCTGGTCACAGTGCCTGGTTGATCAAGGATGGAGTTTTTCTAATCTCCCAGGTTAACAGACATGCAGACCTGCTAGTGCCTGAACCCCTTTAACATGTATATGAATGCAAGAGATCAAGTAAACATGTCAAAAGATCCTGTAATCCATGTTAGCATTCATTGCTTTGGGAACAAGAATACATCCAGTTTGTTGTTTCCACACTGATCTGCCAGGATATACACATGAAAGGGGTTCAGGCACCAGCTGTCTGCACATCTGTTGAACTGGGAGATCAGAAAAATCTCCTCCCTCAATCCACCTGGGTCTGCCACCAGGACTCGAACCAAGAACCCTCAGATTCAAAGTCCAACGCCTCAACCACTCAGCCTTTCTGCCCATCATGCTCTTTTCTCATCCATGACTAGTCTGAGCAAACTGTTTTGCTGGACCAAAAGAAACTCAGTTTCTCCTTACTGTGCTGGTGCTGTTCACGTGGATAAATCTGCTCAACACCTGGTCACACACAGCAACAGAAGCTGGTTGGTGGAGAGGAGGGGCAGAAACGCAGCAGAAAAAAAAGAAGTAAAACCTGAAGCTGGATATCTGGTGCCAGCTTTTTCAGCCTTACAAATAATGCTGCATTGTGGTGATGTGTTGTCTGATAGCCAGCCAGAATTTTCACTCAGAGAAATGTGAAGAGAAAGTAATAAAAGTAACAATATAATGCCACAAAACAAAACTTCTTAATGCAGTGGTCACAGAACATAGCAATTTTTACATGTTATCACAGAGTCAACATTCTTAACACAGATAATACAGTATTACAGAACAAATGCTCTGAACACAGTTATCACAGAACAAAAGTTTTTGTTAATACAGTCAACAGAACAAACGCTCGTAACACAGTACAACAAAACAAGCATTCTTGTCACAGTATCACAGAACAAAAAGTTCTTACCTGCGGACAAAGCGAGACAGTCATCCGAGTGAATGTTTTCCATTCTGGTGTCAAGGGGTTCGACGGCCGAAATGTAGTTCACAGCTCTCTGCAACACACCTTGACTGATTCACGTTTTCTGTAACTGGGAGCACACACACACACATATCCAGTCCCAAAATGTTATACTTATAGTCCAGGAAAAATCATTTCTAATTCCAAACCAAGCTGGCAAACCCAACGCGAGTTACTTTCCCTGCAAGGCACTTTGTAACAACACACGTTTACGTCAAGAGAACAAAATCATGTGTGCTTTTTCCACACTGCTTCAAAATGCCCAACACAAACCTTAAGCTGCTAACAGGAACCGCACACAGTCATTCTTGCAGAGAACATGACCATTGACACACACAGGCTCATCACAACAATACAGTCATGTGGTGTAATTTCAGGAGATATGGACAAGAGGGACAGGGGCCCTGAGAACATTAACTCATTCAGCCCTGCGTCCCAGCATTGCTCTGCCATAAAAAAAAATTCATCTCAATAAAACGGTTTTCAGGTTCCTACATATGAATAAACCATGAGGGAAGGGAAGTAACTTCTACAGTGTCTCCGGATGTGTCTACACATAATTTGAAGGAGAAAAGAAACCCAAAAAACAATGTAATTTCTGCATTTTTTTTCCACATCAATACGGCACGGAAGCCTGCAGAGGCTGAAAACTCCCCAGGGTTGAAAGGGTTAATGAAGACAATTTTGTAAACCACTACAAATACTTCCAGACACTCGAAAAAAGAAATACCCACTACAAATACTTCCAGACACACACAAAAAAAAGAAATACCCACTCACTGCCATGCTACGCCAGCTTTCTGACTTCTACAGAATACAGAATACTCTATCACCGTATACAGAATACTTATCATCTTCTGGTCATTTATTTTACTTTTTCTGACATGTCTTCCCTCACCGGTTCACTTAAGTCACATCAAATCATGTAACTAACATATATATAGCCCAGCCAACTGCCATGGGGCCATTTCAGGGCTGAGTACCCGTCAGTACTTAATGTGTTCACAGAGGAACCAAAGCAATGTTCAAAGATCAATAACAAAAATAAATAATAAATAAATAATAACCCTAAAAAGACCCATTCACCCTAGTCTCATTCAGTCCACATAAAGTTTTCAATTAAGTTAACTCACTCAGTACGGCCAGTCCTCTCTTCTCCTCTACACAGACCCCTCGGATGTCCAGTGGGTGTCTGAATGACCCAACCTTTAGCTTCCGTCGTCAGAATTGTGGTATTCTTTGTCAACATTCACGTCTTCAGTACAAGAGCCTTCCGCTTGCAATATTTTGATGATGGTAATTGGGGTGAAACGCTGTTAACGTCGTCTCTTTCGCCGTTCGTATAGAAAGAGTTAAATATGTTTATTTTACTTCTGACGATCCGAATCCAGTGGAATACCCTGGAACAAGGACTTCAGGCATTCACCACTGCAGCCTTCACCTCGCTGGTACAGGGCACTGAATGCTCTGCACAACTGATCACCTGTAAGCCGGTCACTCACCTGTTTCATGAAAAAAATGAGACTCAAACCCCAACCCGTCACACTGGCACATGGCGCACAACACACACCCCTGTAACCAATCACCTGCAAGCCAGTCACTCACCTGTTTCATGAAAAAATAAGATTCAAACCCCAACTTGTCACTCACTCACTCACCTGTTTCATGGAAGGAAAAGTAAGATTCAAACCCCAACCTGTCACTCACTCACCTGTTTCATGGAAGGAAAAGTAAGACTCAAACCCCAACTTGTCTCTCACTCACCTGTTTCATGGAAAAGTAAGATTCAAACCCCAACTTGTCACTCACTCACCTGTTTCATGGAAGGAAAAGTAAGATTCAAACCCCAACTTGTCTCTCACTCACCTGTTTCATGGAAAAGTAAGATTCAAACCCCAACCTGTCATTCACTCACCTGTTTCATGAAAAAGTAAAGATTCAAACCCCAGCCTGTCACTCACTCACCTGTTTCATGGAAAAGTAAGATTCAAACCCCAGCCTGTCACTCACTCACCTGTTTCATGGAAAAGTAAAGATTCAAACCCCAACCTGTCACTCACTCACCTGTTTCATGAAGTCTTTGACCGGCTTGCTCCACAGTGCTCTGCCGTCGGTGTGCACCGAGTCAGTGAACACAATGCTGAACACACGCCTCTGGAAATCCTTCAGGAACGTTTCCGCCTGGAGCAACAGGAAGATGGCACCAGTCACAGAAAACCAAATGGATGTGTGTGTGTGTGTGTGTGTGTGTGTGTGTGTGTGTGTGTGTGTGTGTGTGTGTGTGTGTGTGTGTGTGTACACACACATATATACACACATACACATGCATATATATATATATACACACATACATATACACATATATACATGTATACACACACACACACACACATATATATATGTGTGTGTGTGTGTGTGTGTGTGTGTGTGTGTGTGTGTGTGTGCACATGTATATATGTGTATATGTATGTGCATGTATGTGTGTGTATGTATATATATATATATATATATATATATATATATATATATATATATATATATATATATATGTATGTATGTGTATGTGTGTATATGTGTGTGTGTGTGTGTGTGTTTGTGTGTATTATCATGTCAGTCTTACATATGCATATTTTAGCCACTGTCATGTTAAACTTTGTAGACTTTGTACATATTGTATGACACTTAGTCTTAAATTTCATTATTTTTTTCATTGTGAAGCACGGTGAGCCCCATCTGAGATGGGGGTACTGCGCTATATAAGCCTGCACTTTATTATTATTTATTATTATTATGTGGCAATCCCACCTTAAATGATAACAAGAGAGGCAAGGCCTTCAAGACTCACTTGTGATAAATTAAGTCCCCTAGCATTAATTACAGAGTAATTTCCTTTTTTTTACTATCTGCACCAAAACGTTTGCAAAATAAATAAAAATTCCATGCTTAGCAAAAGAAGTTCTCGTTTGAACAAAAAATGATAATAATGACTCCTCTTGTTGTTGTGTCAGAATAAGAGGTCAAAGTGCCAAGTTTAGAGAATAAAAAATATATAAATATAACAGTAAATGCAGTTTGCATATAATTAGGCTTCTTTTTTTATTTTTTTGTGCCCATCCCAGAGGTGCAATATTGTTTTAAACAAGATGACTGGAAAGAACTGAATTTTTCCTATTTTTATGCCTAATTTGGTGTCAAATGACAAAGTATTTGCAGAGAAAATAGCAATGTTAAAGTTTACCACGGACACACAGACACACGGACACACACACACACACAGACAACCGAACACGGGGTTAAAACATAGACTCACTTTGTTTACACAAGTGAGTCAACAATGATATCATCATTATTATTATTAACAGCAACTGGACTTTTCTTTTTCTCTAAAATTACACTCAGTGATGCAGCTAACAGTGCTGGTTTAACTGATGGACAACTGGAGCCTTCTTCTTCTTCTTCTTCTTCTTCTGCGTTCGAGGGCTGCAACTCCCACATTCACTCGTATGTACACGAGTGGGCTTTTACGTGTATGACCATTTTTACCCCGCCATGTAAGCAGCCATAATCCGTTTTCGGGGGTGGGAGCCTTGTTCAAGCCAATACAGTACAAGACGTACAGCACAGACAGGACAGAACACGACGGGGCAGACCAGTGCAGTGCACCACAGCAGAGAACCGTACCACACCATAGTATCCTCACTACACCAAAACAGCATTAGTTTAACCCTCAAAGTGCTGGATATAATCAAACATACATACAGAAATCATGCTTAAAACAAAGGGATAGTTTGCCTCCGCTACCTGTGCTCTGATTTGGGGCATTTGTATGCTTATCAGTAAGAATAAATAGGTAAACCTATACATTTTTGGAAAGTAGAGTGAATGAAGAATCAGATAAAAGTAGGAAAAAGGCTGTACCTTGTATGTAGTTGGAGATATTCCACAGGATATAATCAACAAATTTTGCACACTTGTTTTCCAAAAATGTCAACCACAATGTTTAGTCTTTTACAGAGTCAAAATCTCAAAATTGGCATTTAACTGTACAAAAAATGTTCTGGCTGCAGAATCATGACATGAATATAACTGAAACAATGAAATCATAAGCATTGTGCTCTTTGTTTGAGACGCCCACCAACGACACGCGCACGCACATCTACAATACTTAATGCAATCACAGGCAAAAACAGATGTTTTCTTTAGGCTCATGTTGCTTTCAAAAGCAACAAGAATGCTTTCAATCAAAACAATTCCCAGTTTCTAGCTTTATTTGGTCAAGACTTCGCAACAGATCCATGCCTAACCCACTTTACCACCCCTCCCCAACCCCATCACCCACCCCCCAGTTTTTGTAGCTGGAGACATAAAACTGAATGAACAACAAGAAAGCCAGCATGCCCAAGTGTCAAAATAACAAAGCCGTTTCACCAGAATCACTGTCAGCAACTGAATCATCACTGGTGACAAGGTCACTCATTTCCTGAGCTTTGTCAACTTCAGTGTCACTCATTGTTTACAAAAACACAGAGATCTGGACTTGTAAACTCGGTCAAAGTTTGTGCAAGCACAAGCAGGGAGGCAGTAACTCCAGAACAAGGCACGAAGGCTGCCGAGTACAGCCGAACGACTCCGGTCCTTATGTAAACAGAGCCACGATTGTGGCCCATCGCACTTCACAGTTCAGTTCAGTTCAGTTGCCCCATGGCGGTTGCCGTTGGGGCGCTACAGATGACCTGTCAACCAGTCCTCTCCATCCATCCCTGTCTTTCGCACATTTGACCGCCTCGCCCAGCTTCAATCCTGTCCATTCTGTGATGTTGTCTTCCCATCTCTTCCTCTGTCTTCCTCTCTTCCTTCCTTCCTCTGACTGTTCCCTGGAGCACTGTCTTGGCAAGCCCCTCTCCTCTTATGTGGCCGAACCATTTTAATTTGCGCCTCTTGATGGTGGTGAGACGATCTTCATAGGGACCAATGGCTGCCTTATTCTGTTTTTGACTTCCTCATTGGTTATGTGGTCTTTGTAAGAGATGCCAAGCAGTCTTCTGAAGCATCTCATTTCTGAGGCCTGAATCCTCTTCTCTAATTCTGCTGTAAGGGTCCATGTTTCACAAGCATACAGGAGAACTGAGTAGATAAGGGAACGCAGGAGTCTTAAATTTTGAGCTGAGCTTGACTGCCTTGTCCTTCCAAATGGTGTTCAACTTGGCTAGTGTTGCAGCTGTCATTGCAATTCTGGCTAATACTTCAGGCTTGGACCCCTCATCTGAAACTATTGCTCCAAGGTATTTGAAATTCTTCACGGTTTCAAGCTTTTCACGCTCATCGCGCTCTCCAGGTTAACTGTGGCACACTCGAGCTTTGCTCAACACAGTACAGTGAAGCAGAGTGCAGAACAGGACTGAACAGTGCCGTCAGTGCAATGCACTACGTTAGAGGTGCTGGTTAACTGATGTCAACTTGAGACTTGCTGAACCCAGTACAGCTGAAGACAGCACAGTACAGAACAGGTCTTCTTCTGCGTTCACTCGTATGCACACAAGTGGGCTTTTACGTGTATGACCGTTTTTACCCCGCCATGTAGGCAGCCATACTCCGTTTTCGGCGGTGTGCATGCTGGGTATGTTCTTGTTTCCATAACCCACCGAACGCTGACATGGATTACAGGATCTTTAACGTGTGTATTTGATCTTCTGCTTGCATATAATCACGAAGGGGGTTAAGGCACTAGCAGGTCTGCACATATGTTGACCTGGGAGACCGTAAAAACCTCCACCCTTTACCCACCAGGCGCCGTCACCGTGATTCGAACCTGGGACCCTCAGATTGACAGTCCAACGCTTTAACCGCTCGGCTATTGCGCCCGTCACACAACAGGTCAAGACAGTGCGGGTCAGTGCAGTGCACTACAGCCGAGAACAGCACCATACCACAGTATCGCTACAGCGCTGCAGGAAAACAGCACTGGCATGACTGTGGTCCACACAATCTTTGTTCAACCCAGTGCAGTGCCCTGAAGGTAACGCAGTGCACAACAGCATAAAACAATGCCACACCAAAGCTTTCTCCAATGGTGAAAGTGATGGAGTCTTCCGTCGGACCGACAGATGAGTAGGCAGGCAGGCTTATCTGTCGGTGTGTGTGGGTGTTGAAGGGCTAGCTCGTCGTTCCGACATTAGCCTGGTTGCCTGACTTTTTTTTTTTTTTTTTAGTGAAGAGGAGTTGTACAGTCCCTTCCCCACTCTCTCACCTACGGATGCTCACAGTCCCACAGGTGCTGATACTGCCATGTGTAGGACAGCCTCAGCAGGCGCAGGTTTTTTCTTTGGAGTGCTTATTTACCTGAGGGTTACCTGAGCCTTGCTCAACACAGTACAGTACAATCCAGCAAAGGTACAGCACCGCACCACAGCAAAAAAACAATGCCACACCATGGTACATGTATTCTTCAATGGTGCAAGCACCAGTGCTGGTTTACCTGAGTGATACACGAGCTTTTAGCTCAACACACTACAGCACAGCACTGCACAGCACAGCACAGCTCAACACACTACAGCACAGCACAGCACAACACAGCACAGCTCAGCACAGTACAGCACAGCACAGCACAGCACAGCACAGCACAGGTCAACACACTACAACACAGCACAGCACAGCACAGCACAGCTCAGCACAGCACAGCACACTACAGCACAGCACAGCACACTACACTACAGCACAGCACAGCACAGCTCAACACACTACAGCACAACACAGCTCAACACACTACAGCACAGCACAGCACAGCACAGCTCAACACACTACAGCACAGCACAGCTCAACACACTACAGCACAGCACAGCACAACACAGCACAGCACAGCTCAACACACTACAGCACAGCACAGCACAGCACAGCTCAACACACTACAGCACAACACAGCTCAACACACTACAGCACAGCACAGCACTGCACAGCTCAACACACTACAGCACAGCACAGCACAGCACAGCTCAATACACTACAGCACAGCACAGCACAGCACAGCACTGCACAGCACAGGTCAACACACTACAGCACAGCACAGCACAGCACAGCACAGCACAGCACAGCTCAATACACTACAGCACAGCACAGCACAGCACAGCACTGCACAGCACAGCTCAATACACTACAGCACAGCACAGCACAGCACAGCACAGCACAGCACAGGTCAACACACTACAGCACTGCACAGCACAGCACAGCTCAACACACTACAGTACAGCACAGCACAGCACAGCACAGGTCAACACACTACAGCACTGCACAGCACAGCACAGCTCAACACACTACAGCACAGCACAGCACAGCACAGGTCAACACACTACAGCACAGCACAGCACAGCACAGCACAGGTCAACACACTACAGCACAGCACAGCACAGCACAGCACAGCACAGCACAGGTCAACACACTACAGTACAGCACAGCACAGCACAGCACAGCACAGCACAGCTCAGCACAGCACAGCACAGCACAGCACAGGTCAACACACTACAACACAGCACAGCACAGCACAGCACAGCTCAGCACAGCACAGCACACTACAGCACAGCACAGCACACTACACTACAGCACAGCACAGCACAGCTCAACACACTACAGCACAACACAGCTCAACACACTACAGCACAGCACAGCACAGCACAGCTCAACACACTACAGCACAGCACAGCTCAACACACTACAGCACAGCACAGCACAACACAGCACAGCACAGCACAGCACAGCTCAACACACTACAGCACAGCACAGCACAGCACAGCTCAACACACTACAGCACAACACAGCTCAACACACTACAGCACAGCACAGCACAGCACAGCTCAATACACTACAGCACAGCACAGGTCAACACACTACAGCACTGCACAGCACAGCACAGCTCAACACACTACAGTACAGCACAGCACAGCACAGCACAGGTCAACACACTACAGCACTGCACAGCACAGCACAGCTCAACACACTACAGCACAGCACAGCACAGGTCAACACACTACAGCACAGCACAGCACAGGTCAACACACTACAGCACTGCACAGCACAGCACAGCTCAACACACTACAGCACTGCACAGCTCAACACACTACAGCACAGCACAGGTCAACACACTACAGCACTGCACAGCACAGCACAGCTCAACACACTACAGTACAGCACAGCACAGCACAGCACAGGTCAACACACTACAGCACTGCACAGCACAGCACAGCTCAACACACTACAGCACAGCACAGCACAGGTCAACACACTACAGCACAGCACAGCACAGCACAGCACAGGTCAACACACTACAGCACAGCACAGCACAGCACAGCACAGCACAGCACAGGTCAACACACTACAGCACAGCACAGCACAGCACAGCACACAGCACAGCACAGCACAGGTCAACACACTACAGTACAGCACAGCACAGCACAGCACAGCACAGCACAGGTCAACACACTACAGCACAGCACAGCACAGCTCAACACACTACAGCACAGCACAGCACAGCACAGCACAGCTCAACACACTACACCACAGCACTGCACAGCACAGCACTGCACAGCACTGCGCGGCTCAACACACTACAGCACAGCACAGCACAGCACTGCACAGCACAGCTCAACACACTACACCACAGCACTGCACAGCACAGCACAGCACAGCACTGCACAGCACTGCACAACACAGCACAGCACAGCACAGCACAGCTCAACACACTACAGCACAGCACAGCACAACACAGCTCAACACACTACAGTACAGCACAGCACAGCACAGCACAGCTCAACACACTACAGCACAGCACAGCACAGCACAGCACAGCTCAACACACTACAGCACAGCACAGCACAGCACAGCACAGCTCAACACACTACAGCACAGCACAGCACAGCACAGCTCAACACACTACAGCACAGCACAGCACTGCACAGCTCAACACACTACAGCACAGCACAGCACAGCACAGCACAGCACAGCACAGTACAGCACAGCACAGCTCAACACACTACAGCACAGCACAGCACAGCACAGCTCAACACACTACAGCACAGCACAGCACAGCACAGCACAGCACTGCACAGCTCAACACACTACAGCACAGCACAGCACAGCACAGCTCAACACACTACAGCACAGCACAGCACAGCACAGTACAGCACAGCACAGCTCAACACACTACAGCACAGCACAGCACAGCACAGCTCAACACACTACAGCACAGCACAGCACAGCACAGCACAGCACAGTACAGCACAGCACAGCTCAACACACTACAGCACAGCACAGCACAGCACAGCTCAACACACTACAGCACAGCTCAACACACTACAGCACAGCACAGCACAGCTCAACACACTACAGCACAGCACAGCTCAACACACTACAGCACAGCACAGCACAGCTCAACACACTACAGCACAGCTCAACACACTACAGCACAGCACAGCACAGCTCAACACACTACAGCACAGCACAGCTCAACACACTACAGCACAGCACAGCACAGCACAGCACAGGTCAACACACTACAGCACAGCACAGCACAGCACAGCTCAACACAGCACAGCACAGCACAGCACAGCACAGCTCAACACACTACAGCACAGCACAGCACAGCACAGCTCAACACACTACAGCACAGCACAGCACAGCACTGCACAACACAGCTCAACACACCACACCACAGCACAGCACAGCACAGCACTGCACAACACAGCTCAACACACCACACCACACCACAGCACAGCACAGCACAACACAGCTCAACACACTACAGCACAGCACAGCACAGCACAACACACTACAGCACAGCACAGCACAGCTCAACACACTACAGCACAGCACTGCACAGCACAGCACAGCACTGCATAGCACAGCACAGCACAGCACAGCACAGCACAGCACAGCACAGCACAGCACAGCACAGGACATCCTAACATTGCAGATCAGTGCACTACAGCAGAGAATGGCACAATACTACAGCACACTTACGATGGTGCAAGCCACAATGCCGCCGTAACTGTGGGCGACGACAGCAACGTTCTGTGCCTTGGCAGGCTGCACAAAGTGCTGCCACACGTACACTCCATGGTTCTCCGGCGTCTCACTTCCCTGGAACAGAACCCACCAGCACAGTGCAGTTCATCAGTCAGTACTACCTTTCCCTTCAAAACGCTTTAACTCTTTCACCACCAGGTTTCTGTGTGAAAAACACTCCCCATTGCCGCCAAACATTTTAGAAACACTGCCCTCAGTCACAGGCTTTGGTTCATGTCAGAACACCACAGTGGACTTGTTCACTTCAAACTGGGTCAGGGGGCAAAGGTTAGTCATTGTTCTATTGGCAGGGAAACTGGCTGCAGCTGTCAAGCTTTGTTACACTGTGAAAAACTGTCATATCAACATGACCCCTTGACGTCGACAAAAGTCGCCCATGGTGGTGCACTGTCTCGTCAATTTAAGTCGCCTGTTGCTGTGAAAGAGTTCATTACACAGTATGGATGTTTTAACCAAAAAAAGGATTTTGGCAATGTGTAGTACTTACAATAATTTTTTGTGTCTCACGATTCTGTATTTGAGGCGCCCGCCCCCGAACGTAAAAAAAAAAAAAAAATTTTTAAGGACAAATTCCAAGGAAAAGGCACACTCATGTATCAGGCATGATCAATGGAAATGTGACCTTACCCTGATCATCTGGGTTCTAGTTTTAACTGCGAGCTTTGATTCATGACAGTTCAGACCAAAGACAGCAGTTATAGTACCCTTTATGTGTGTAATTTCAGATACCTATAGCCAAGTGGTTAAAGCGTTGGACTGTCAATCTGAGGGTCCCGGGTTCGAATCACGGTGACGGCGCCTGGTGGGTGAAGGGTGGAGATTTTTACGATCTCCCAGGTCAACATATGTGCAGACCTGCTAGTGCCTGAACCCCCTTCGTGTGTATACGAAAGCTGAAGATCAAATACGCACATTAAAGATCCTGTAATCCATGTCAGCGTTCGGTGGGTTATGGAAACAAGAACATACCCAGCATGCACACCCCCGAAAATGGAGTGTGGCTGCCTACATGGCGGGGTAAAAACGGTCATACACGTAAAAGCCCACTCGTGTACATACGAGTGAACGTGGGAGTTGCAGCCCTCGAACGCAGAAGGAGGAGAAGAAGAAACCCAGAAGAAAACCAGTCCTTCAACAGCTGATATGAGATCAGTGTGGCTTGAGTTGGAGGTGCAGTTTCTTCTCTTCCTGTAGTTAGCAGTGGTCTCATTCATTCTGCTGAACCAAATTGATACCGTCTAAATACAGAGTGCTGACTGACATCCTGACCTGTCTGACCTCTCTGAGGGGACAGCCCTTCACAGACCAGCACACTCATCAGTCGCAGTCAAGGGGTTAAATAAACTAAAACATTTTCCTGTCTGTCAAAATACGAAAAAAAACTTAGCCATATGAAGAGCACAGGAACAGGAGTCATGATGGCTGCCGGAAAAAGAGGACGCTAGTCAGGGGGGCAAAGAGGGGAGGTTACCTACTTCCGGGAGGTTATCAGCCGTAGCTACTTTCGTTTTCTCCGCATAGGCGGATAGTAGTTTGCACAGGACAGGAATGTCAGACCCCTGCCAGAGTCTCCACTCGTGGGTCACTGTTAAGTAGGTGTAATTAAAATAACAGTTTCAGTTTCAGTCACTAAAGGAGGCATCACAGCATTCAGACAAATTTTTTTTGTATTTTGTATTTTGTATTTCTTTTTATCACAACAGATTTCTCTGTGTGAAATTCGGGCTGCTCTCCCCAGGGAGAGTGCGTCGCTACACTGAGAGCGCCACCCTTTTTTTTTTTTTTTTTGTTGTATTTTTCCTGCGTGCAGTTTTATTTGTTTTTCCTATCCAAGTGGATTTGTCTACAGAATTTTGCCAGGAACAACTCTTTTGTTGCCGTGGGTTCTTTTACGTGCGCTAAGTGCGTGCTGCACACGGGACCTCGGTTTATCGTCTCATCCGAATGACTAGCGTCCAGACCACCACTCAAGGTCTAGTGGAGGGGGAGAAAATATCGGCGGCTGAGCCATGATTCAAACCAGCGCGCTCAGATTCTCACGTACACCACACCACATCTGCTGGGAATATGCCTGACCTGCACCATTACCCAACCCGCTCAATCAGGCCCTCAGTGCATGCTTACATGTTTGTGTACCTATCAGAGTGGATTTCTCCTGAAGAATTTTTGCCAGAGGACAACACTCTTGTTGCCAGAGGTTCTTTTTCAGTGTGCCAAGAGTGTGCTGCACACAGGACCTCAGTTTATCATCTCATCCAAATAACCAGACGCTCAGTTCATTTTCCAGTCGAACTTGGGAGAAAGAGCAAAAGCGGGGTTCAGAACCATACCCTCACAGACTCTCTATATTGGCAGCTGAGCGCCTTAACCATTCTGCATCTTTCCTCCCAGAAAAATAATAAACTGATAACAAAAGCCTTTTAACCCTTTTTTGTACTCCCTCACGTGTACAGCATCCTGTCTAGAGGAATAACAAAAACAGCGCTGACCTGATCTAGATACCCACAATGCACTCTAACCCCACTTAACCCACCTCCAGACACAAACACACACACACAGTCTCACCCTGATCTTCCGGACTTTCCCATCCACGACGGCCTCGTTCAGGTTGGTGTTCATGACGATCACGCCAAAGCCGCCATCGATGGCCCGGCGGATATAGGGCAGC
>NC_134897.1:9699924-9787424 GCF_041734735.1 Babylonia areolata | reverse complement strand
AATTATGCTTCAGAAATTACAAAGACAACAGGAACATTTACACTAATAATCATTTTCTACACATCAGTCAATACTGAATATTATCAATTTCTGTGATTCTGCTCAACTTTAACTCATGCACAAGCATAACAGACATATCATTTACCAATGTTGAACAGCATTATAATCATGATTTCCAAGATTCTGCACAACTTTAGATAACCCACAAGCCTAACAGACCCATCATTTACAAATGTTGAACATTATCATAATGATATCAAAGATTCTGCTAACTTTAACTCATGCACAAGGAGGAGGAATTTTGTTTAATGTCCCGTCAAACATAATGGTGACTGAAGACATTTTGTTAAAGTATTTATGAATATGTTAAAAGGGGGGGTAGAGTAGTGGTGGGGGTAGGGGTTGAGTAGGGGTAGGTGTAGAAGGTGAAGAGGTAGAGTAGGATAACAGGCAGAGGATAGGTGCACAATCCACTCTCTCCTCGTACCACAGCAGGGTCTTTTAGAAAGATGAATTGAGGTGTTTATTTCTCTAACTTAACAGCACACCTGGAACACACACAATATTAAAACCCAGGTTAAATCAATACCAAAACATATGCTAGACATAATCGCACTGATGTAACAGAAACATCATTATGTTGTCTGGACAAGTAAACAATTCCACAGATAACCTTTCTCCATTCTGACACTCAATGTCTAGCCGTACACTCTCTTCTCAAAGAGATCTATGTAAGAATGTAAAACAAGCTTCATATAGCTTACCATCAACAATCAGTGACATATAAGTTAATGTGCACCAAATATATGACTAACAAATACTAACTCCCAGTATTTAACTCCTGTCAAACCACCATAGAATAATAGCTGTCGTACCAAGTATGTGGCAGACAATTACAAACTCCCAGTGTTTAACTCCAGTTAAATCACCATACAGTAATAGCTGTTTCCATTAAGACTGAACAAATCTGTACTTTGTATCTGCAAAGTATCTCATTGGTAAAATGTTTACATGGGAATCATATAGTTACCAAGTAATTTGGTAAATATATAGCAACCTTGTGTGCACCAACATAGGACTGCCTGTCAGTGGTCTCAAATCTTATTGAACACATACAGCTATGTGTTACCCCACTGGCATATAACACATGACTACAGCACATGGTAATCACAACTACCAAGTCACACATGTCCCCATGTTGCATTATCACCCATGTGCACACACATGGAAAAGCATGAACATACAGTTAGCCTGTAGATTTGTTCACCTTGAATATAACCATCACCACCTAACATACAAAATAGGTATGTCATGCCTCAAAATAATTCCAACTGTTACAACCAAAACATTCTACACAGATGCAACCCACACATAATCTCTGTGTTTCTTTGTGTCTAAATGCTTACATTGACACACAATTGACACAACAATTGACACACCACTGACATGTTACTGAACATTATCATTTATGTAAGCCAAGATGCACAACCTGTAAACCCAAACATGATGTCCAAGCATCATACCATAATATCAACCTGTAGGAAACAGGAAAGGGGGGGGGGGAGGGGGGGGATACCCAAATACCCTAAACCAGTACTCCATTTAGTCATGTATTGGCTACATTGTGTATTTTAACCACTTTTCCCTCAGTCACCAGCCTCAAATACAATTAAGCCATACACATGCGGGCTATGCTCTCTCACAAGTCATGGTATCTGCATCAACACATTCCAGTTACATTAACTGTGCAATACCACATCAGCCAAAAGTGTCATAATGTTCTTGTGATACAACATTACAATTCGACAAACTCCAAACTGTTTCCAAAAACCAGAAAGTAAATTGCCAACAAACCAAATTACCAGTACAAGCATTACTCACAGCCCCAACGTTTCAGGGTTCACTTTATATTCATGTAGCAGAACACAATCCCACTGAGCCAGTGTGTTAGTTACAGAATCCAAGTATAACATAAATCAAGCATTCAACTAAGTCTGAAAAATAGATGCTAGTTTGACACTCACAGCCCCCATGGTACTGTCTTGACCGTCTGGCTCTCCTGGCCTGCTTCAAGGAAGGTAAAGAAAGAAACCCCACTTGCCTATTCATTTTATCCTCTTCACAAGCTGGCACCGCATGCAAACTATCTTCTGACCCAGAACGTTTCCAATTGGCTGAAGTTAACAGACCAATCCGGGACCAACCATGCTAGACTTGCACATTCAACACTTTTCTCACAGAACCCAGCATTGTCAAGGAGGAGGGGAGGGGAGGGGGGGGGGGTGATGAAAAGAGGAAGGGAAGGAGGAGGAAAGATCGCCCAGCCCTGATTCTGTTCTAAACAGCTCATGATAAACACACCACACCATGTGGTGACCATTGAGGCAGATGCCATCCTGCCAGAGATCGACATGGGGGGGTAAGGAGGGGGGGAGGGGGGGGGGGGGAGGGGGGACGGGGTTGAGGGTGATGGGAGTGGAAGGGAAAAGGGCAGGGGAGTGTATAGGAAGAGAATGGTCAGAGGAGATACCATCTTTACTTAGTATTTCTTGATAACTTGCTCCCTCTGTACTTGGCCAAGGGAAGGGGGGAAAGGGAGAGAGGGTATGGGGAGGGGTGTTGGTGGGGATAGATGCCATGAAAGGGGGGTGGGGGGAGAAGAGTAGGGAGGTAGGAAGGAGGGGTCCATCAGTGCGCAGTGTGTCTGAGAAAATCCCATGCTTCCACCATAGGCGCCTGACACACTATAACATCCACCCCTTGCTTTTGAAAGCAATGTCCTCATTGCTGCAGATCGCATACCAATCAATTGCTTCATGCAAATGGTGAGACAAATTCTCCAACGAAAAGTATTAGCAAAACATTAATACATAAGGATCTTACAGGAATCCCTGTCATCATACATTATCTGATGTATGTCACCCTTACATATTGCAAATAAATGCAGAACATTGTCAGCAACAAAAAAGCAGTACCTAAAAACCTTCAAACAAGAAAGGCCAGTATAGAAATTGTAACTTCAACAGACTGAATAACCATAAAACATGAAAAGCAGCATTAAACTTCCAGCTAAAACACCACCCTGTATGCAAAATACCAGATCCACTAGCAGGCTACAGCAGCAAGTCTACTCACTGAAAGGTGGTTCACATTAGTCTTGTACATAGCACTACATTTTGGGAGTATTGACCTTGTCAGTCTCCCATCCCAGTTCCTATCCATTTGAGCCGACATTCTAGCACCTTTTGAGCCACAAGACATGTGAATTTCAGGCTTCAGATGAGACCTGGTGCTAGTCTCACACAAACCAGTGCACACTGATTTGCGTGATGGTCTGGGAGTCTTGACTGCAGCTTGGCAGTCTACGCCATTCTCCCTCTTCCAACATTGACCAGGAATCCCTGGATCAGGTGGCATGGGCAGCAGCACCCATTCATCTCGGCATGGATCATCACCATTGCAGTCACCTACTGAATGGCTCTTCATCAGTTTATCTGAAATCCTTTCTTCCAGTTTGTGATCCCACCCCTTGAGACCATTGTGGAAGTCTCTGTGTATTTCATTGTGGGAAACCTTGCTCTTTACTCTGGGAAAATCCTTACCCTTATTGTGGTTTGGGGAAATCCTATTCCCCACTGCTGACTGGATTTTTCCTTTCCCAACTTTCTTCTTTTTCTTTTTGCCCACAGCCCTGTTCTTTACTAAAACATCATCTCTCTGACCAACTAGACCTGACACTAGCCCCTGCATGGACCTGACTTTTCCCTCTAACAACAACAGTTTGTCCCCCAGTTGTGCCATCTGTTCCCTGGCCTGTTGCTGTTGTTGGTCCTCTTCTAGCTCTCTCTGCAACCTCAGGGCTTCATCTCTTGCCTGGATGAAGGTGGTTTGAGGCTCTTGCCTCACTACCTGGCGCAGCTCCCTTTTCAACAAGGTGTTCCGGAGGCCACTGATGAAGTGGTCCCTCAGCATGTCAGCGGTGAGGGCCCCAGTCGTCTTCATCTGGATGGTTCTCTCCATGCTGCGCAGAGCATGAGAGTAGTCCATGATGGACTCCTCCAGCTGCTGTACCCTGCTGAAAAGTATGGACAGTAGTGTGGTGACACGCCGTCCGTCACCGAACACCCCCAGCAGAATGCCGGTCACCTTCTCTGGGGTGTTGGTGTCCTCCAGGTCCCGCAGCATCAGCTCTCTGCGTGCGGTTCCCTGCAGATGGCTGTAGATGAAGTATGCAGCCATCTCGTCTCCCATGGGGTATGCGGCCAGGACCCTCTCCGCCTCAGTGACGAAGTCCTCAGCCGACGTCTCGTCTGGCTCACCAGTGAACACTGGCAGTGTGGGTGCTGCACACCACTGCATGGGGGACTGCTGTGCTGTGGTAGTAGGCATGGTCATCCTGGGCTGCGTTGGGCTGTGCTGGGCTGTGTTGGGCTGTGTGCTGCTAAAGATAAGAGACACCTCACCTGCTGATCCTGTCGGCGACGCCAAGTTGTTAAAAGGGGGGGTAGAGTAGTGGTGGGGGTAGGGGTTGAGTAGGGGTAGGTGTAGAAGGTGAAGAGGTAGAGTAGGATAACAGGCAGAGGATAGGTGCACAATCCACTCTCTCCTCGTACCACAGCAGGGTCTTTTAGAAAGATGAATTGAGGTGTTTATTTCTCTAACTTAACAGCACACCTGGAACACACACAATATTAAAACCCAGGTTAAATCAATACCAAAACATATGCTAGACATAATCGCACTGATGTAACAGAAACATCATTATGTTGTCTGGACAAGTAAACAATTCCACAGATAACCTTTCTCCATTCTGACACTCAATGTCTAGCCGTACACTCTCTTCTCAAAGAGATCTATGTAAGAATGTAAAACAAGCTTCATATAGCTTACCATCAACAATCAGTGACATATAAGTTAATGTGCACCAAATATATGACTAACAAATACTAACTCCCAGTATTTAACTCCTGTCAAACCACCATAGAATAATAGCTGTCGTACCAAGTATGTGGCAGACAATTACAAACTCCCAGTGTTTAACTCCAGTTAAATCACCATACAGTAATAGCTGTTTCCATTAAGACTGAACAAATCTGTACTTTGTATCTGCAAAGTATCTCATTGGTAAAATGTTTACATGGGAATCATATAGTTACCAAGTAATTTGGTAAATATATAGCAACCTTGTGTGCACCAACATAGGACTGCCTGTCAGTGGTCTCAAATCTTATTGAACACATACAGCTATGTGTTACCCCACTGGCATATAACACATGACTACAGCACATGGTAATCACAACTACCAAGTCACACATGTCCCCATGTTGCATTATCACCCATGTGCACACACATGGAAAAGCATGAACATACAGTTAGCCTGTAGATTTGTTCACCTTGAATATAACCATCACCACCTAACATACAAAATAGGTATGTCATGCCTCAAAATAATTCCAACTGTTACAACCAAAACATTCTACACAGATGCAACCCACACATAATCTCTGTGTTTCTTTGTGTCTAAATGCTTACATTGACACACAATTGACACAACAATTGACACACCACTGACATGTTACTGAACATTATCATTTATGTAAGCCAAGATGCACAACCTGTAAACCCAAACATGATGTCCAAGCATCATACCATAATATCAACCTGTAGGAAACAGGAAAGGGGGGGGGGAGGGGGGGGGATACCCAAATACCCTAAACCAGTACTCCATTTAGTCATGTATTGGCTACATTGTGTATTTTAACCACTTTTCCCTCAGTCACCAGCCTCAAATACAATTAAGCCATACACATGCGGGCTATGCTCTCTCACAAGTCATGGTATCTGCATCAACACATTCCAGTTACATTAACTGTGCAATACCACATCAGCCAAAAGTGTCATAATGTTCTTGTGATACAACATTACAATTCGACAAACTCCAAACTGTTTCCAAAAACCAGAAAGTAAATTGCCAACAAACCAAATTACCAGTACAAGCATTACTCACAGCCCCAACGTTTCAGGGTTCACTTTATATTCATGTAGCAGAACACAATCCCACTGAGCCAGTGTGTTAGTTACAGAATCCAAGTATAACATAAATCAAGCATTCAACTAAGTCTGAAAAATAGATGCTAGTTTGACACTCACAGCCCCCATGGTACTGTCTTGACCGTCTGGCTCTCCTGGCCTGCTTCAAGGAAGGTAAAGAAAGAAACCCCACTTGCCTATTCATTTTATCCTCTTCACAAGCTGGCACCGCATGCAAACTATCTTCTGACCCAGAACGTTTCCAATTGGCTGAAGTTAACAGACCAATCCGGGACCAACCATGCTAGACTTGCACATTCAACACTTTTCTCACAGAACCCAGCATTGTCAAGGAGGAGGGGAGGGGAGGGGGGGGGGGTGATGAAAAGAGGAAGGGAAGGAGGAGGAAAGATCGCCCAGCCCTGATTCTGTTCTAAACAGCTCATGATAAACACACCACACCATGTGGTGACCATTGAGGCAGATGCCATCCTGCCAGAGATCGACATGGGGGGGTAAGGAGGGGGGGAGGGGGGGGGGGGAGGGGGGACGGGGTTGAGGGTGATGGGAGTGGAAGGGAAAAGGGCAGGGGAGTGTATAGGAAGAGAATGGTCAGAGGAGATACCATCTTTACTTAGTATTTCTTGATAACTTGCTCCCTCTGTACTTGGCCAAGGGAAGGGGGGAAAGGGAGAGAGGGTATGGGGAGGGGTGTTGGTGGGGATAGATGCCATGAAAGGGGGGTGGGGGGAGAAGAGTAGGGAGGTAGGAAGGAGGGGTCCATCAGTGCGCAGTGTGTCTGAGAAAATCCCATGCTTCCACCATAGGCGCCTGACACACTATAACAAATACATTTGAGTATTATCGGTTAGAAGGGGTGGGAGATGTGAATGAATGGAGGGTTGGGGGAAACTGGGCAAATGAGGGTGAAATGTGGGTGAAATTTGAAAAACAGAAAAAAAAAAAAATCTAAATACAATAACAGGAAATTACTTAAAGGACTTCCTACAAGAGAAGTCGTTAAACTGACAAGCAAAACAACTGATAATGAATGCAAAAAGTCAAAAACATCAACGTTCTCAGTGAAGACACACTTTTGTGTACATAAGGCTTCATCAAGCTACAGTCAAAAATAATATGCTCAATTGTCAGGTCACTAAAGCATATGCACTTGACATTAGAAACAATACTTGGTCCGTAATGAATTTGGTAATAGTCTGAGAGCTAAACTCAGAATTGGTCTGCGAATCGGACCAAAGTCTGAGAGAGTCAACTGAGAGACTGATGCACAAGCCTAGCAGACCCATTACCACTGTTTGACAGCATTTCCCGTCTGTTGGGATTGTCACCTCCAGCTCCTTGGCCTGGTCCCTGCACAACCACCATGACAATCAGATGACAATCTTCTTCTTCTGCGTTCACTCGTATGCACACGAGTGGGCTTTTACGTGTATGACCGTTTTTACCCCGCCATGTAGGCAGCCATACTCCGTTTTCGGGGGTGTGCATGCTGGGTATATTCTTGTTTCCATAACCCACCGAACGCTGACATGGATTACAGGATCTTTAACGTGCGTATTTGATCTTCTGCTTGCATATACACATGAAGGGGGTTCAGGCACTAGCAGGTCTGCACATGTTGACCTGGGAGATCGTAAAAATCTCCACCCTTTACCCACCAGGCGCTGTCACCGTGATTCGAACCCGGGACCCTCAGATTGACAGTCCAACGATTTAACCACTCGGCTATTGCGCCCGTCACAGATGACAATCAAAATAGATTATAAAACCGATCTACCACAACTACAGACAAAAGAGGCAAGGCCTTCAAGACTCACTTGTGATAAATTAAGTCCCCTAGCATTAATTACAGAGTAATTTCCCTTTTTTACTATCTGCACCAAAACGTTTGCAAAATAAATAAAAATTCCATGCTTAGCAAAAGAAGTTCCTGTTTGAACAAAATATGACAATAATGACTGCTCTTGTTGTTGTGTCAGAATATCAGATCAAAGTGCCAAGTTTAGAGAATACAAAAAATATCAATATAACAGTAAATGCAGTTTGCATATAATTAGGCTTCTTTTTTTTTTTTTTTTGTGCCCATCCCAGAGGTGCAATATTGTTTTAAACAAGATGACTGGAAAGAACTGAATTTTTCCTATTTTTGTGCCTAATTTGGTGTCAACTGACAAAGTATTTGCAGAGAAAATAGCAATGTCAAAGTTTACCATGGACACACAGACACACGGACACACACACACACACACACACACACAGACAACCGAACACCAGGTTAAAACATAGACTCACTTTGTTTACACAAGTGAGTCAAAAATGACTTAACAATGAATGTTCCTTTGTCATTTTCGAGATGCACGTGAATATGCCATTTTCATTTGTAAACTGTGTTTTACTCAACATTCTTCACAAAATTCAAGTGTTTAAGTTCTCCTGAAGACTTATGTACAATGTATACCACTATGTGAAAGAATAGGTAGGTACTTTGTGTGTGTGTGTGTGTGTGTGTGTGCGCACATGTGTATGTGTGTGTGTATGCATGCAAGTCTCTGTACATGAAATGTGTACGTTTTGTTATCTTCAGCCAATTTTCACAAGAAACTGCTCAGGTTTCTGAAGAGAAAAATCACCACAAAAAGAAAACATTCCAAGGCAATTTGTTCAGAACTGGACACCATTCATATACATTGTACAGGACAAATCTTTGAAATGGAATATATGTGTTGATGAATATTTACTGTTCTGCCAATGTTCTTTTGATGTTGAATGGTCAGTGCTCGGAGTGGTATTCTAATTTCACTTCTCTCTATATAAAATGTATTAAATTTGGTAAACCTTTGAATAAAAATTGTTGCAAAATTACATTCCAAGGCTAGCAGCAAAAAAATATGTCATGCTCTTTGACTAAAACATATATATATATATATATATAACATGTAGATGACTATGAAAGAGACACAGAGACAGAAAGAATGAAGGGAATAATATCAATACACTTATGATTATACAGCACTTTGAACATCTCAAACATTTACAGTGACACATAAATCTGACACAAACCACCCGCACGGGCGCACACACACACACACACACACACTCACACGTGTGCGCGCACAGAGGGAAAAAACAGGTATGGACCCACAGAACACAAAGTACCTTCATCATGTACAAACTACTCGGGGGAAAAAACTGTTTCAAATTCGTTTCAAAGGATGCGAGTGAGGGACTGTGATGCACAGAAAGAAGTGAGGAAAAAGGAAAAGCATGCGACTCAAGGCAGACACAGACCCACAGCACTCACCCCAAACAGTTTCTGCCACACGCTTTTTAGGAAGCTCCCCATGACAGTGTGGTCAGCCTGCACAGTCTGTGAACATACAGGGGGAATTTTGTGTACATATGATGATGATGATATGGATACTTATGCAGCGCCTATCCTCCGTAAAAGACCAAGCTCTAAGCGCTTTACAAACACAGAGTCATTTGCACAACAGGCTGCCTGCCTGGGGTACAGCTGACTGACAGCTGCCATTTGGGTGCTCATCATTTGTTTCCTGCGTCAGTCTATCAGGTTTCAGTCACACACACATATATATATACTCACACAGACATGCAACATTTCACATGTATGACCGTTTTGTTTATTTACCCCCACAATGAAGGCAGCCATAATCCACTGGGTATGTTCTTGTTTTCATGATCTGCCAAGCGCCAACATGGATTACAGGATCTTTAACGTGCAGTTCAGGCACTAACAGGTCTGCACATATGTTTACCTGAGAGATCAGAAAAATCTCCACCCTTCACCCACCAGGCCATGTTACCAAGGTTCCAACCCGGGATCTTCAGATTGCAAGTCCAGTGCTTTAACCACTCAGCTATTGCGCCCGTCATATATGTCCTGTAGCAGTTTGAATATAGAGGAGGAATTTCTTTATATAGCTATCTGCAGAGAAGGAATTTTATTTAATTCCCCATCGCACAAACTTGTGTTTGTAGACAATACCGATGGAATTAAATCTGTGAACCAATCAAAGCCAATGAGACTGATCAAAGGTACAGATTACAAGTGCACTGACCCAGTGTCTGTGCAAAACTGAAAACTGTATTTCTTTATCACATTCCCAATAGCATGGCAAAATGCACAATGAATCGCACACATACACACACAAACACACAGTGACACATGCGCGCGCACACACACAAGTGATCCCTTCTAATTTTATCATCTCACACACATACACACACACACACACACACACAATGAATATAAAAATAAACAGCAAAAGAGACAGACAATGAAACAAGCACCTCCCCCCTCCCCCCCCCTCCAACTCTGTCACACTCCTCCCCCCCCCCTCCTTTTCGGTGCTTACATTTCCATCCAGGCCAATCAAACAACTGTAGGTGGTTCTCAGAAAGACATCTGAATGAACCAGCCCTGGGAGAGTGAAAAAACATAGATCTCCCCATAACTTCTACTTCCCACCACACAAACCAGCATCACTTTGCTGAGTATTTCTGTCAGGCTTGGTATCATACAAGTAGTAGTAGTAGTAGTAGTAGTAGTAGTAGTAGTAGTAGTGTAGGGACTGGCATTTGACTGCCTATGTCTCACGGCCTTTTTTATGTCCCCTTCAATATCGGTCTTCTTTTATTTGTGGGATACATATATGTTTTCTTTTACATGTTCTGTAAATCACTCATCAAAGTCAGTAAATTTTTCTTTTAAACTGATGTTCATGTCAAGGAGATTTTTTAACACATTAGTATTTTGTGCAAGTTTAGTTTCGATTGGTAGTGCATTCTATATTTGTGCAATTCTATTAGCTAATGAATTTTTCCTCAGGTTACATGGTCTGTCTGTGTTACTAAAACCCACCAAACTCTAAATTACAGGAATGAGGAAATTCAATATGTGGAGGGGGAGGAATTTTATTTAATGTCCCATCACACATACTGGTGATTGTAGACATTTTATTAAGAGTATTGATTTTTACACTTGAGTATTACCATTTAGAAAAGGAGGGGGAGGGGATGAATGGTGAGTTGGGGGAAACCCAGTAATGGGCGGGGGGCGGGGCTAATTGTTTAATTTGTTAAAAGTTTTGTGAAGTTTTGATGTTAGCAGTGCTTGATAAATCGGTTAGTAAAACTGGATGTAAGTGTTACTCTGTCTTTAAAACAATACTTCGTTTTACTATTTCTTCTTTTATGAGAGGAACTCTTAACAAAGTAGCTCAAACATTACCAAAATATCTACACTCACCGCCAAATATAAACAGCCAATAAATAAAATGAACGCTAAGTTCTGGTGGAAAATACACAAGGTCCAGCTGCGGGTACTTCTTTGCATTTGTTGGCAAGTAACCGGAAGGTTGTGTTTTGTGCAAAAAAAAGTTCACGCGAAAACGAATGTCAACCCAAATACGTCCCAGCTGGTTTCTTTCACACCCTTTCGCGTAAGATGCAGGGTATATCGAACACAGGATTAGACGTTATGAGCTGCAAAAAGGACTTCACATACACTCTTAGCCAAGCTGGGGTCGTCGAAACCGAAAGTGTGTGAGATCTTTTCATCAGTACTGAAAGGGATAAAACTGTGTTTTGAAACATATTCACTTCCGGTTTTATCATCGACACCAATTGGACGTCTTTAAAACATTTAAGTTCTTTGTTTTAACCTGGCACAATCAGCTTCAAGACACAGGTTGTCTCAGAAGTCTCCTATCCGCGAACATTTGACCCCAAAGGTAGACAGCAAACAGGTTGTCAATCACAACATGATGAATAAGAAGTTGATCAGCTGTGTGCCAAGGATGTTTTTTTTAACCATTGGATGATTGCAAACATTTGTTCTTTTGATGATCATATTGCTTAAAAAGAACTGTGGATGCAGAATAACAAGGCGAACCAATGCAGTTTCAGATGCATTTATTTAGATGAGAAATTTGTGTTAAACTGAATATGAATTGAACGAAACCGTAGACCTGCCAGGGTGTCAGTGAAAGACTCAAAGAGCCAGTGATTCACCTATCATCTAGACAGAGACTGGATGCAGACAGAGACAGAATAAAATGATCATGTGTCAGATTTCTAGATCTCCAGTTGACATATCTTTCATATCTTTCCCATCATAAAGCTATCTTGTTCCATTGCAAAGTCTTGATTGAAAGGTTCAAAGTAAGCATGACAGTTCTTGCAGATTACTGGAGAGTTTCTTGATGTTATCTTTTGTAAATGTGTGCTCATTACACAATGTAGCAAAATTCTATTGTTTATTTTCAGTTTAGATTTTGGAATGATATGCATTCATATTATTTACTGAGTGTGTGAGACTTTACACTGAAGAGAAAGGGGGTCGAGTAGAAGATCATTAGATACATGTCTGAACATTTTGACCGATCTGTTGAAGCAGCCTTTGTTTTGGAATGATAACTGTGAGCAGACTGAGCCATTGTCCTAAATTCCCAGACTGGACAGGAGTTTCTGAAATGTAAGGAATACAAATGTGTGTGTGTGACTGTGAGAAAGAGAGTTACAGTGAATGCTTTCCAGTTTGTGTGTGAGGATACTGCTGGAAATATGTGTGCACTCATCTGTGTGTTTTTGTAGAATAAAGTGAAATGAATATTTCTGTGTGGGCAGAAACTGGACTGAACCATATTCTAGCACACTGTGATCCACAACAACCACCACCATAGGTGACCAAAAGATTGCCAAAGAGTGCGCTGCTGACTCCAGCATGCCCTCTACAAAACCCTTTGTTGTAATAACAGGTAAACTGATTTTTTATACTAGCATACTGTGTTTGAAACTAGAGTGACTACTGGTCTCTGCTCTGAGAAACACTAATTAGCATTTGCATATATTTAGTTGGTACCCAGAAACTGTACAGTCTACTGTGAAATTTTGGAATCATCATTGGTGTACAGGAAAATTTAATTTGATGCAGTCAGTTTCAAAAGGGTTTGTGTGTGAAAATTGCTAATGTTTTAAGAAGCACAAGACCATTTTACCCTGAAATAAGTATTTCTGTGTGAGATATATCTTCATATGTTGTGAATATGTGCATGCTCAATGAACTGGTTTGTCTTGTTCTTGTAAAATAAAAGTCAAATTAACCTTTCCTGTACGTCATGGGTGTGCTCACACCCACACACATGGTTTTTGCTCTGTTAGTCAAGTAATTTTGAAGCCATTTCCATTAAATTTCATGACTTTGTTAATAATGTATCACACTACATATCAACTGAAAATTATTTTGTTTCATCCGTAAGCAAAGAAACTAACACACAATAAACATCCCAGTGTGTCGTGGGTGTGTGCACACCCATATTCTCAAAGAATAGATTTTACATCATGAGTGTGGAGCCATCCATACTTGCAAAGAACAAGCCTTGTGTGCCATACGTTGTTTGTGTGACGTACTCGTGCCTGCTAGAGAGAGAGAGAGGCATTGGTATGAAAATACTTCTTGCCCACCGTTCGGATATGATGCCACCGAGATTAGGCCAGATTCAGTTCCATCTGCTGCTATCTTTTTGTCTGTTGTGCATTGTATCCTGGTTCAAGTCTGCGGTTTTACTCTGAAGTTTTACTTGTTTAATGGTTTAACTACACATACTTAATCGTGACCCAACTACTGCAGACTCCGGCAGGGGTCTAACATTCCTGTCCTGTGCAAACTACTATCTGCCTATGCGGAGAAAACGAAAATTGAATGAACTGGGGTTGTTTTTTGTTTTTTGTTTTGTTTTTTATCTAGTTGGAAAAGCCTTTTTTGAGAACTAGTTATTATTGCATGTGTCAAATCCATTTATCTAAATCTAGTTGATATAGAAATTTTATTCTAATTCCAATCAGTTTGAAACAAAGGAAACCTGCCTATAAAAAATAAAATAAAATAAAAATAAAAAGAACGCGCAAGGAATGCCAACAGTTTGGTCAAGGGAAAGGGGACTGGTAGACCTACAAGTGCCACTGGCATCAGTTGAACTCCATACAGTAAACACGCCATGCTCATGTCTGTTATCGCATCATGCAATAAGGGAGGGGGTGGAGGGTAAGCGGTGGCAAGGGGAAGGGCTAGAAAGAATCATTTACACTTGTGTCGGCACTTTCCTTTCTGACAGCATAATTATGGAATAGAGCGTGCGTTTGTGTGTGTGTGTGTGTGTGTGTGTGTGTGTGTGTGTGTTTAGAGGATGGGGTGTGTGTGTATGCACATAAACATATAAAAGAAAGAACAGTTTCCTATGAACCTAAAATCTGTTCATAATTGAGATGCATCTTTTGTACTTCGTCTATAGATCCCTGATCTAAATAACATCTGCAAGCTGCAGCCACCAAATGTATCACTACATCATCAGCTGACGTAATTTCATCACACACACACACACACACACACACACACACACGAAGCATTAGTCAAATGTTGCAGTTTTTGTTCCATAAATTTGTTTAATTTCTAATGTAGTATTCTTTATTTCTTTCTTATGTATGTTTGGTGCGCATCTGTTATGCATATGTGGGTGTATGTGTGAATGTGTGTCTCCATGTTTTACATTTGCTTATTTATCATTGTTGTCTTTTTTTCTTTTTTTTTTATTATTATTATTATTATTATTACTTCTTTTTTTTTATTATATTTATTTATTTATTTATGTACGCTTATAGTTGACTTCATCAAGTTTTTGCGCCTTATACATATTATTAGTAGTGGTAGTAGTTATTTTTTTTATGTATTTATCTATTATTTGATCACCCCTTATTTATTTTTTTATTTTTTATTTTCTCAAGGCCTGACTAAGCGCGTTGGGTTACGCTGCTGGTCAGGCATCTGCTTGGCAGATGTGGTGTAGCGTATATGGATTTGTCCGAACGCAGTGACGCCTCCTTGAGCTACTGAAACTGAAACTGAAACCGTTCCACAAAGTGTGATGAGACAGGGACAGAGATCTCATGTGCGCATGTTTGTGTGTGTGTGTGCGTGTGTGTGTGCGTGTGTGCATCAGTGTGTATTTGAGTGCGTGTATATGTGCACCGGCGGCGTGTGTGTGTCTGTGTCGGGTGGGGGCGTCTGTCCATGCACACATGTGTATCAGTGTGTGTGTGCATGTATATGTGTTTTGCCAGGCCATGAGAACATCTGTACGCTTCAAACTGTGGGAGTGAATCATCATTTGTTTGTTCGTTGTTAATATAAAGCACGTTGCTTTTTTTTTTTTTTTTTAATCAAAAGCGTGCAAGATTTCATCTAAACGACTCAGAATTGACTCAGTCAGATTTAACTCACTCAGTACAGCCAGTCCTCTCTTCTCTACACAGACCCCTCGGATGTCCAGTGGGTGTCTCAATGACCCAGCCTTTAGCTTCTGTCGTCAGAATTGTGGTATTCTTTGTCAACATTCACCTCTTCAGTATAAGAGTCTTCCGCTTGCAATATTTTGATGGTGGTAATTGGGGTGAAACGCTGTTAACGTCATCTCTTTCGCCGTTCGTATGGAGAGAGTTAAGTAATACATAATATGTGGCACAAGAGAGCTGCCATCAACACGTACAGAACAGATAAATCCGAAACAGGCCTTTCACAGTTATCAGTTGCGGGGACAGACGAAAAGAGAGTGGCTATGGGTTACTGCACACCCATGATGTACGTTAACAGATTGGTCCCTGTACAGAGACCATGGGTTGCTGTGCACCCACGACGAACAAGAAGGGGTTAGATCCTACACAGAGACCATGGGTTGCTGTGCACCCACGACGTACGGCGAGGAGTCATTCCTTCATAGAAACATGGGTGTCTGTACACCCACGACGTACGGTGCGCAAAATTTTGGGCGACGTAGGGGAAAGGTTAAAGCACTTTGAGTCAACTTTCTCTTCAGGTACAGCAGCGAATCCAAGATTTTTCTGAGCAATTATTCCCAAACATTTATTTACATTTTCTTGTTGTTGTTGTTGTTTTTAATATATGAAACAAATGAAGAAATTGAAATACAGAATGGTTTAGTTTGGGAAACCCGGAAATCAGCTGTCTCACGTAGCATGGTCAGATAGTGGAATGTGGCCAAGCGGTCATACTTGGAAGTGAGTGTCCACATGTTTCAGTCCTACCTAGAGACTGGGATTTTTTTTTACTCACCCCCTCCATTAGACTTTCAGTGATGGTCTTTCAGGTGAGATGATAAACAGAGGTCCCAAGTGCAGCATGTACATAGTACACGTAAAAGAACCCATGGCATGAAAAGGGTTGTCCTTGCAAAATTCTTGGAAAAATCCACTTACTAGCAGGGGGAAAGAAATTTTGATATGGATGGGGCTGCACTGTGCCAACGTACTCTCCAAGGGGAGAGCAGCCGGAATTCCACATAGAGAAATCTGTTGTGACAAAACCAAAATTTTATGACAAAAAAAAAAAAATTATGCTGCAGCATATTACAATACATTCAGCCGTGAAACGTGTGTTGCAGGCTTTGGCCCCTTTGGGAGCCACAGAGTGAACGCCAGTTCTGTGGCAGTGATGAAGTTACAGGAGGAAGGACTGGACAACGACAGTGTGGAGTTACTGGCCTTGGAGATCCCTGTTGAATACGAAGCTGTCAAACAGATGGTGCCCAAGCTTTGGGAGCAGTATAATCCTCTGGTACTGCAAGTGGAATCTTGTTTTGTTTTTGTTTTTTTTCCATTCTCTTCTCTCTCGGGTCTCTCTTGTCACTTTCTCTCTCTCTCTCTCTCTCTCTCTCTGTCTCTATCTCTCTCTCTCTCTCTCTCTCTCTCTCTGTGTCTCACAGCTACCTGAAATGCCATAGTCTGTGGCCTTTAATGCTGGACAATGAATAAAACATTGCTATTCTCTCACTCTGTGTCTGCCTCTGTCATGGCTGGGCACTGTACCCTCTAGTTTTCATGTGGAATCATGTTTATTCATTCCATGCTCTGTTGTTGTTGTTTTTTCTTCTTCTTCCTAGTCCAGGACTGCTGGTTGGGAGTTGCTTTACTTTTTTAGTTTCGTTTTGATAAGATTAAGTCGTTCTTTAATGTCCTGTCATCTGTGTGTGTGTGTGTATGAGTGAGTGTGTCATAAACTAGACAGTGATGTATGTGTGTGTGTGTGTGTGTGTGTGTAGATCAGTCGTCTTCCTCTTCCTCTTCTTCCATAACCCTATGAAGAGTCACTTGGGCTCCACACACAACTGTTCACCAGATTCCTCCAACACTATCAGTTCTAGGGATCTCTGCAAACGATTTTCCTTCCCATTCTACATGTTGTCAGTCTATATCATTTTTTTTCTGTGGAGAGTATAGATAGATAACCTAGAGAGTGATACATATGTGTGTGAGTGTGTGTGTGTGTTCGTTCTTTTGTTTAATGCCTTTTCACTGTAAGTGATATTAGGCGATGTGTGTGTGTGTTCGTTCTTTTGTTTAATGCCTTTTCACTGTAAGTGATATTAGGCGATGTGTGTGTGTGTTCGTTCTTTTGTTTAATGCCTTTTCACTGTAAGTGATATTAGGCGATGTGTGTGTGTGTTCGTTCTTTAGTTTGACATCTTTATACTAAAGGTGATATTAGACGATGTGTTTGTGTGTTCGTTCTTTAGGTTAACGTCTTTTCACTATAGGTGATATTAGACGATATGTGTGTGTGTGTGTGTGTCCACATCAGCTGATGGTTCACGTGGGAGTGTCTGGCATTGCCACGGAGCTGACCTTTGAGCAGATAGCACACAACGAGGGCTACGACAAGATTGACGTGCTGGGCCGGTGTCCCGAGACGCAGTGCTGCGTGGACGCCCGAGAGAAGACGTGCGTGCTGGTGTCCGGCATCAACATGAAGAAAGTCTGCACCAAAGTCTGCGCGTCTGGAAGCGGGGTGAAAGCACGGGTTTCGCACGACGCTGGAAGGTATGCTGATTTTTTGCTGGGTAGCGTCAAGTATCTTGTTTGCCTTCATGCTGTTGTATGCCTTAATGCCATTTTATATGTATTGTTTGATGTGAGGCACTTAAAAGTCCATTATTATAGGGAGTTTGCAGCATAGAAAGACTGTTTATTATTATTATCAGACACAGTGAGATAACGCCGCCGAAAGCATACCTACAATGATGCAGCACACTTAGAATCCATTATACAGGGAGTTTGCGCCATTTAAGTACTGTTTGATTATTATTATAATTAGACACAGGGAGATAAGGCCGCTGAAAGCATTCCTATGATGATGCAACAAAAAAAAACAGTAGAAAATACAATCTTCAGAATGTGTCACATCATTTTGCGGCGAATTCCAAAACATTAATGAAAATAAAAAAACAATCAGTTAATATTGTAAAAGAATTATACAACATAAGCCTTTAAATATTTGATATCTGTGTGTGTGTTTTGGGGTGGGGTTGGTGTTATTCAAACTTTTGGCATTATTTTGCAATCTCGTCAACTGGTTTTAACAAGTGACAGGTGTTCATCCCTGAACTGGCCCCTTTGTGATTGACTGGATAAAAAAAAGCAACATGGTTTTGTCATCAAATAGATATAAAATTACCTTTTAATTACACATAGTTAACCGTGAAAATGACCTTTTTCCATGCTCTGGTGATTGACGTATTGTCCTTCGTTTCTGTCCGACAGGTATTTATGCGAGTTCTCCTACTTCTCTTCGCTGCACATCAGTCATCACAACACAGCGTTTATCCATGTCCCCCCGCTGGACAGCCCCTATTCTGCACAGCAGCTGGTGCAAGGACTGCGTGTGGCCATCAATGAGATGATACAGCAGCTTACCTCCCCTTGATAACATGTCAAAGGTCACCGACACTGACCGCCAGACAACTGGGAACGCGTGGCATTACTAACACTACCAACCAGCAAAATTCCCAAGTTGATTTTAATTAGTTCTCTTTTTTTTTTTTTTTTTTGATTAATTTGGGGCTCATACTTATTCTGTAAGCAGATAATGTTGTTCAGGCTGGTTTTCATGTTTTAATCGTGTATATATGTGAACCCGATGTTAACCTAATTTTTTTTTTAATGAGATTTTTGTTATTTAAAAAAAAATTAGCCTGTGTTTATATGTGAAAGTGTTATACAAAGAACTGATTTTTAAGGGTATGGTTTAAGGAGACTGTTCCTGCTCTTGTATGTATGGGGCAAGAGGGTGGGTGTGGGGGTTGGGGGGGTGTGTGGAGAGGGAGAGTGCATGAGTGTGTATGTTTTTCTATGTAAACTATTTTTATTAGTCAAATCTTTACTTGTATACCTTTTTTTTTATTACTGCATACTTGGTTTTAACCTGTGCTCTTTGCAATACAATTTACAGCAACTGAGAAACCAAAATGATTTCCCATACTTATATGTTCTAAAAACACACAGATAAATATACAACATGCCCATTTGTTTTTTTGTATTCTTGTTTTCATGACTTAACTTTGGAAGATAAGATGTATATATAGAGGCAGATGTGCAAAGCTTGTCAACTATATTTTTGGGTTGGTTTGTTTTGAAGATTAATTCAGGGTGTTGTGCAAATGTTACATATGTGTTGAATCTGTGTATTACATTGAAATCAAAAGTAATTATGTGACAAACCAGCAGACAGTGAAACAGATTCGACAACAGTGAAAACTTGGAAAAGACTAAAACAGCTGGGAAGGGAAAATATATTTGTGTCACGTTAATGTCTCCAGTTCTTGAATGATTTGGGCTGACTCTAAACTTAATTAGACATACTTAACCGTGACCCAACTCGTGCAGACTCCGGGGGGTATTGTGTTGGTATTTTCCTCCTTTGTGAAAGCAGGACTGCACTGGAGGAAGAAAATTCATATATAAATTGAAAGAAAGATCATGTGTTAAGAGAGGATGCTGTTCACAAAATCAGAAAAGTACGACTGTCGCAGTGTCAAATATAGCTTTTAGAGGCGTTTGATTGGCTAAGAGCGGGCCGGGCAAGAAGGGGCGTCTTTTCACTGTTAGCCGCGCGAAATTTGGCCAAGCAGAGCAAACGGATAGGCCTAGTTTGCATCAGTTTGACATGGTACAGTATATGACACCAAACATGGAGTGTAATACAAACTCCTCCTTTTTGTTATTTTAGAAATAAAATATTTGTGGACTTTCTCTGTTTATATGTTTGAAAAATTTTAGTCTGGTTGGTCATTCATCATCAGTTCACTAGTGATTTTAGGTGAATTTTAGTCTGGTTTTTTTTTTTTTTTAGTGAAATGATCATTGTTTTGAATGGAGTTTGGATTTTAAGAGAAAGTGACACAATTTTATTAGAACATTTTATAACAGGACAGTGCCTGATGCAGTCATGTTCAGTTCATTGGTTGCATTTCATGACGAAACCATCAATGAGGAGAGGTTATGGAAGATGGTAGTGTTTTAGGGGATCACTGTCAGTCAGTTCCTACATTTCTTGTCAGAATCCTTGTGTTTCTTGCAGGGTCGTACTGTGTGGAAACCAAAATGCTGTTCATCCGAACTTTGCTGTTCTTAATTATAGGCCAATCAAGGGCTAACTTGAGGCTAAAAAGACATAAAAAAAAAACCCACTGGGGGAGGGTAGCTAAAGGATGTGGCTAGAATGAAATGATGATACTGACAAGTAAAAACATCCAAACAGAAAGCATAGTAACTTCTAATTAAAATGAAATTATTTTTTTTAGGATTGACAAATTAATTGAAGACAGTGGTACAGTGTCTAGGCACCCGATACCGTAGGTCCTGTCAGTTGGTGTGGTGTTGGAGAGGTTTGTCACAGGGCACACACACCAAAGAACTTCACCATTCAGATTTGGATAACCCCCGAAAACGGATCATGGATGCCTTGAGGGTGTGTTAAAAACAGTTGAACGGGTAAAAGCCCACTGGTACATACAGCTGAACATGAGACTTGCAGTCCATTAACACAGAAAGAAAGAAAAGAGACAGTAAAACAGGGCAGTGTAAGAGTGACCTGTGTGCAATATGCAGAAAAACATTCCCGTTCCTATTTTCTGTAACAGCCAGAGGGAATTCCAACTTTTGATGTGATAGCTTGCCTAGACTGTGGAATTCTCTTTGAAAACGTGTTACTTTGATTGTGCTAGGGTTTCGATGTGTTGGGGAGGGTGGCATTTCTTACCCTCTATCTTTATCAAGTGTATGTTTGCTGATTCATCCTGTCCTGGAGTTTTAATCCTGTGTGTTCTGTAACATGTTTTGCTTATATGAGTGATTTTCCATTGTTCTGCTTGGTAAGGGAAAGTATTATTGCAGATGATCTTGTTCAGAGGGCCCATCATTCTGCTTGGCAAGGGAAAGTATTATTGCAGATGATCTTGTTCAGAGGGCACTGTTTGGGGTCTTGAATTGAAAGGAAAGCTTGATGTGGAGAAGTGGGCTGATTTTTATGGCCGAGACTCACTGTTGTGAATTTGTGCACACATGTTGGAAGGTTTGGGTTCAGTTCTTCTATGGGATCTTATCACATGCCTCGAGGTGCAATTTGCTCAGATTTATGAAAGAAATTAATGATGAACTTACTTGACCAGAATGTTGTGAAATGTTTGGATAGGGGTTGGGGGAGAAAAACATTCAGTTCTCCTTATGAACAACGACTCGTCATCCACTGGCTTCAGTGTTTCCGTGCAGCTTCGATGACACATGGTTGTGAACGTGACACTGGCTAAAAATAAAAAAACTGATTTTACCTCAAGACTGTTTCAAAAGAGGATTCATGATGAGAGAAGTGCAACATTTTTTTCTTTCATGTATTTGTCATGTTCTCCCATGTAATTAAAATTAACATTACATACAGTTTAACTCAGAGATATACCCACCAAAGGAAAAGTGATCCATTGACAAGCAGAATATGTCAGTGACTAATTATGTAAAATCATGTTCATATTCAGGTTGGTTTGGTTTTTTTTTACTCCTCTGGCAAAAAAATGATGGAGTGGTCAGAGGCATGTCTTTGCTTTGTGTGCATGAATACAACTGTGCTTGTGCCTAATTTGCTTTTTCAGATGTGAAATTTTTTTTTTGGTCATTTTTTTATTTTTGTCATGTTCTACAGTATCAGTATTGACAGTTTATTCAGTCCTGACGTGACCCTGTTTGGTCGGTCAGTTGGGCTTTAAGCAGCAATGATAAAAGACTGAATGACAGTGGCCGTGGCTTTGGGGAATGAAATAAGGACAGGGGGGGCAGGGAACAGATGTTAACCAACATTTCCTTTGTTGAATGCATGTTGTTCTGTTTTCTTCCCTTCATTCCTGTCATTGAGCGTTGTGATATGCATTGTGGACATACCGTTTCAGCTAAGAGTCTTTTAAAGCTACTTACTCCGTTGTCAGCATCCTCATGTTTATGTGTGTGCCTTTCCATTGACATCAATATTGGACGAAAAAAGTCGTCAGTCAGTGTTAGCAACACAAAACAAAACTCGCTTGCAAATCAGTTTGGTAATTGTGTCAAGAGGTGTGCAAACTCAGCAGACTTATAATAAAAAAATAAATAAAAAGTTAATTCATGCGGATATTAAAATTTAATCAATAAACAAAACTCTTTAGTGGGGAACAAAATGCTTAGTGGGGAACAAAATGAGAGCATTACATAACTTTGCAAGTGCAGCTATTTCTATGTTTTGTTTGAAATTTGTGGACCTGTCTTTTTTTGTCTTTTTTTTTTTTTAAGGCAATTCTTGAAAGGATTTGTGAAAGTCTGTGTGCAGTAATAAATAACAAAACCTAGTCTTGTGTTTCAGGGAGGTTATATCAGTTGCTAGCTCTGTGTTCCAATGTCACTCTCAGAGTTTTAATATTTCCAGGTTATCTCAGGTCTCTATTCTTCTCCTTTCTCTTTTTATAATTTTTCTCTTTTTTTCTTTTTTCTTTTTTTCTTTTTTACCATATCCTTTTTTTTTGCTGACAGTTTTTAAATAGCACAGTTCAGTCGGGTCTTCTCACATACTATCAGTTTGAAAAATTGAAACTTGTGGTGATACAAGTCGTTCATATTTCATTTGAACACTCATTCATTTTCTTGCATTTTCAAGATATTTACATTTGCTATCCTTCTGACAGCCTACCTCCTAGAAAAAGATTTATTTCCCCATGTGCAAAACTGTGCCTATCTACCTGCCCATCCATATCTTTTCCATGAAGTACTGCAAATATCCGCAACCCTAACGATAAGTAGACATTGATTTTACCAGCAGAATTTTTTTTATCATTTGAAATAAACATTTTACTGGTTTCCAACACTCCCATGGGAGAATGCCGGGGAACCTTTCAGTACAAAATGGTACCCCCTCCAGGAAATTCTTAAATTTAATTTTCCTCTTTTTTTTTCTCTCTTTTAAAAATTTTTTTATTTTTTTTTTTTTTTTTTTTATCTCCCTCTCTGTTTCCACCTTGCTTTGTTCCTTTCTTTCTAATGACCTTTTAAAAAAATTTTTTTTTTTTTTTTTTACGCATTTTACATTTTTTGTCTTACTGGTCATGTAGAAAATTTTATACACTTTTTGCCTTTCTGTGAACATTTTGATAAGGGGATATATATGATTTGACTGAAAATTAGAAATATCATTGCTGCATTTGTGCTGTTGCTGTTTTTTGTTGTTGTTTTCTTTCTCCCCCCCCCCCCCCCCCCCCCCCCCCCCACCCCCCCTTGTTTCATTGTTTTTTCTTGGCTTGTGTGTGTTATTTTAGGGGTGGGGGCACATATTTTACAAAGTTCAATTTCAAAACACCAACACCTTATGTGTTTAGTCTGACCTACTGGTTTGACTAAAGATTAGGATTGTAAACAGAATTTTTTATATACTTTTCATGAATTAATTATGTAGCTGTTCGAGTTCAAAAACAAATCTTGATAAAAATGTCCTGCTTTTATTTATGGAATTGCCTTTGACGTTTCTGGTAGAAAATCAGGTATTGTTATAAATTATTCAGCATTCCTGAGTTTGTTTGTTTTTTGAGAAAATTTAACATGAATTGATGTGTGTTTGTGTACCTGATTGTAAATGATGGGGAGTGAAATGGCACAGTTGATTTGGGGTGGGGGTGAGGGATAAATTTCCTATTTTTTATTAATTTGGATATATTTATCTGGTCAATGCACTCTCTTGTACCGTCAGCACTTTTCTGTGATAATGGAGTGTTTTCATGTCTTTTAATCAGAATTTTCATTTTCAGCTTACCTTTTCAAATACAGAAATTTTAAAACTGAAAAAAAAAAAAAAAAAAGCAAGATAAAAATGAACAAGGGGAGGTGATGACCATTGAATCACTTCATATCAGATTTGAATACATCTTGTGACCACACTGAGTTTGCTTTTGCATGGTGTGTTCTTTGTGTGTACATGTATGCAAAAAAGCGGTTTTCCACAATCCACAAACACCATAAGCAGTTCATGTATGATTTATTATATTTTTTATATACTTTTGTTTTAAGTATGTATAATCATGAAAATCAATCAGAACTCAAAAGGCAGAAACAGTTAAGCAAAGACAGCGTGACTTGAAAACCTGCTGTCTGCAAAGAAGCACAAACAGATTCTTCATGTATTCCTAGATGCATAAATCAGACCCCCACACCATAACAAGAGTTTAGCAAACAATGACTAACTTGATCATCTTGTGCACAGAATGTACAAAACCAGTTACGCAATACATGCACCAATGAATAGCTGTAACTCATCATTCATCTGCAGTTACCTTTAAAGAAAATCATTTAGATCTCTACAAAACATGATCTTAAAATAGTAAATCATTCATCTACTGTTACTTAAAAATCACTTTAAATTTCTACAAAACATACTCATAAAAATATTGTTTCTTAATAATTCTCACCTCTCCGTTTTTTGTTGGTTTTTTTTGCCAGTAATACCCAAGTAAATATATCAAAACGAACGGAGAATAATGCACGATTAAAATGATATATCTGAGGTGTACATGTACCCATCTATACATGCTCACACCACAGAGAGATGAACAGAATCGCCAAAGAGAGAATTCATATGTTCCTGATCTCCAGCCTTCGTTTTAATTAACAATGTACACAAGAATTTAACCATTTTAAATCATGATTTGTGCTTGCTCTCATCCTTTGGATTTTCCACAAAGTACTTGATCATTACAAAAGCAATGTTCCACTTTAATCATCTGCCTGTTTCAGTCATTTTTTCTGCTATTCTCTCCTCCTTCATATTCAATGTCCTCAGAGAAAAGGAACAATTAATGTTGTACCTTCAGAAAAAAAAACTACCACCATTTCACAATGAAGGCCACCATAATGTCAAAACATTTGACCTGCAAAACAAGCAAACAATAAGCGAACTTATCACCTAAGAGACCACAGCAGCAAGGAAGATGCCCTTTTTTTGTGACCTTTTCTGTAATAAGACCACCTTGATGGGCATTATTTAATCACTATAAAACCATTCATAAAGGCCTGGAGATGCATTCACTTCTGACAGAAATCCACACCAACCTGTAAACAACCTCCCACACACAAGAACCTGTATGCATGGGAGCTAACATTTTGTGCTGTCCAAAATCCGGCAGGGTGTCTATTGCCTTGTTTACGCCAAAGGGAAGTCCATAGGAAAAGAAGTGTTTGAGGAGACACGGTCTTGTCAGAGCTGCGATACCCCCCTCCCACCCCTACCCCCCACCCCTCTATGCTCATGCATTAATTTACCATCTAGATTTACAAAATGTTAACCTTTTTTTTTTCTCTTTTTTTAATAAAGGCAAAAATATTAGATGATTTTACAAAGAAAGAAAGCTTTTTACAAAAATAACAGCCCTTTCCCCTTCCATCCCCTCTATGCTCATGCAATAATTCAATTTACCACTTGGTTTAACAAAATGTTTAGACCTTTTTTTTTTTTTTTAAAGAAGGCTAAAAGATAAGATGCTTTTATAAACCAAGAAAGCATTTTGTAAAAAAAAAAATAATAATAGCCCTTTTCCCATTTATCCCCTCTATGCTCATTTGATTTACCACTTGGATCTACAAAATGTCTATATTTTTTTCAATAAAAGGCTAAAAGTCTTATGTATTTTTTTTTTTTTTACAAAGAAAAATTTTTTTTACAAAAATGACAGCCCCTTTCCTCTTTATCTCCAACAAACATGCAATAATTTAATTTACAAATGTTTAGAACTGAAGAAAAAAAAAATGGGCTAATAGAATAATTAACTTTACAAAGCATGGAGGCACTAAAAGAAAACACCAACCAACCAATGTATCTCAAACAAAGGAAAAAGAACTGGCAAATACTTCAGATGGACTCGTGGTGGGGAAAGAAGGGGGAGGGGAGGGAGACACAAATTTCTTCTTTCTTTTTCTTTTTTTCTCTCTTTTTTTCAATCTTTACGCTGTTTTCCCACACAATAAAATTTGTTAGAAAGCAGCTGCAACTGCATGAGAGAATCTCTCTACATACTGATATAAAAACTAAGAGCATATCATACGGAGCTTGTTCAGTCTGGCGCAAGCGACAAAAGGTCAGATTTTTTTTTTTTTACGACACTGCACATTATTAACACGAGAGAGAAGTTTTTCAACTGGTGCAGAGCAGCAGTGAAGGTGGTGATTCTAGACATTCATTCTGTCATTGTACAGCAAGAGACACACAAATGATTCATTTTTCAACTGATTCTCAGCACAGTCACTAAAATTAAATCAAATGTGAAGGCTCCACCATATGATAACCAATGACTTTTGTAACTAGTTGATTATGGGCGTGCACTCGAACACTAAATGGGAAGGCTTCCATGAAATAACACATGATTATCATTTTTTTAATCAAAATGTTTGCAATACTGAATTCAGTACTGTAACTAAATAGTTCCTTGGCGTATTTTTACACACATACACACACCCCTCACCTCCACTGTCTGAATCTTTCTCCTCCTCAACCTGCATCCATTTTTTTTTTTTTTTTTTTTTTAAAGAAAGTTGTGACACTGTACAATATCCCTCCACAACAAACAAAACCCATCCACAAAGAAAAACACAGTTGTAGGCTCACCAACCCACCCCACACACACACTCCCAAGAAATACTGCAATCAACCAGCACCTTGTAATAGAACTTTCCCATCCCCACTCTGCACAATACAGATCACAGACTGGGATTATACAAGCTTTGAACCACGCAGATTGTAGGGGTGGTTTTTTTGTCGTTTTATCTCCCTGCATTCCAGCAGTATTACAGAATGGAAGTAAAGTGATTTAACCCCTTGACTGCTGCTGACAAGAATGCTGGTCAGTGAAGGGCAGTCGCCTCACGGAGATAACATTAAGCTCACAGGTCAGGATGTCAGTCACAATTCTGTATCTGGACTTCTTCCTCTTTGGACTGCATTACTTTTGTTCAGCAAAATCAACAAAACCAGTGACAAGACCACAAAAGGTAGTGACTGTACTTCAAACCCACGCCACACTGACCTCATTTCAGCAAGGTTCGACAATCAAGGGGTTAATGACAAGAGTAAAGACTGGGCAAGAACAAAGGGCTGGTCCCACCATGGGCTGGATGGCAGCTTAAAAAAAAACCAGATTATTCTTTTCCAGGACAGGGCCAAACTTACGTATCCTCCCGTATTTCCTTCCCTGTTCAGGGAATGCAACTCCCACGTTCGCTTGTATCAACCAGTGGGGTTTAGGATGCTGTGATGTATCCTGCAATCTATCTTCAACAATGCGACAGATGTCTAGAGACAAGTTCCAGACAATTAGCACACAGGCCGATTTGAGGAAGAATCACAAAAAAGATGTTCTCCAGCCCTGACACGTACGTCTTGGTCTTTTTTGTTTACACAACAGCCTGGCAAACTTCACATGGCTATGACAGGGCTTATTTCTTCATTTATTTATTCATTAATTTATCACTGATACTTATAGCTCAGGTGACTACACACTGCCGTAATGGCAGGGCTTGAAATGTTTAACAAACAAAATCATGGAAAAGAAGCAAGCAAAATTCTTTTCTTTAAAAATCTACAGCAAAAAAAAAGATTTGTTCAACTGCCACCAAGCAACTCATATTTGTTGGGCCTTGAAAAAATATACAATCTAAAGTGCTAAGTCCAAAGTGACAACAACAAAAAAGAGAAATGTTCATGAACTTGCAGAATACACAAAAGAAATGAAGAAACCAGTAAGAAAGAAAATGAGAACAAATGAAACAAAAAGAAAAAGGCATAAACAAAGAGAGTGACACTAAAGAATATCTAGCACACAGTTTTAGATTCAAAACAACATCAAAGCTTGCAGACTGATCTTTATAATGCCACACCACATCTGCATTAAGAAGAAAACGATTTTAAAAGAAGGGAAGGTGATGCATGACCTACATACAGATCCAATGCAGAGCAGAAATTCCAGCACAGAATTTCCACACTGTTTATACCCCTGGAAGAAGGCCTCAACAACTGCTTGGCTTCAAATCCCTTCAATTCCAAATGGAAGTTGGACAGGCATGCCATTAAGTTACTGAGACCATCACAAACTGAACTGATGCCAATAGTGGCTCACATTACAATCTGCCCACTATGCTTTCCACAGCATTAAGTCACGGCTGAACAGAGAAAGACTAACTGGCACAAGTCATCTTTAACCATATCTGGTATACAGAAGAAGAAAAAAATGTTATGGTTAAAAGGTTCTTCAGTCTTTGACGGCCCTCGTGGCAGTGAACTCATATCCACTTTGTCTATGGCTAAACACAGAACAGCAGGGCTCAGTCCTGTAATCTTTTAACCTTCCCCAGCCCAAATCAGGTACCCATTCAAACCTTGGAGGACTGAGGAAAATCAGAGTGAAGTGCCTTTCCCAAAGACACGACACCATGCCAAAATGGAGCTTCAAACTCTGAACACTGGATCAAAAGTCTGATGCCTAACCGGTTCGGCTATGGTGCCTCCTTGGTATATACTATTCTGAATTATCTTTCGATAAGATTTTTTTTAAAGTTAACAAAAAACTGGAAAATGGATATGTCACTCAAACATAGTCGTAACGCATGCATAAATAATGAATCACACAGACAAAGAAAGATAATCTTTTTTGTATGTTTTGTTTTAAGTAGGTCAGCTGGCACCATTTTAGTACATTTAAACAAAAACAAAGGCTCTTCAACGAAAGTTCCCCAACCAAATTATTGTCAGTCTAAATAATCATGTCCATAATTTCCACACACAGACTCTTAGTCACAGCCAGGAAGTGGAGCTGTATGCACCAGCGTAACATGCACGTTTAAAATAATACATGGGTGAACAAACCCATACATGCATGCACATGCATGCGTCTGTACATGCACGTGCACACACACACACACACACTCTCTCTCTCTCTCTGAATTGATGTCAATATCATTACTACAGATACTACACTCCCTCACATTCAACTCATGGCTCAAGTGTCACTCCACAGCACTCTCGGAAAACACATACGTCCAATCAGAAATCAGTGTAAGACATTGACAAGAACGGCACTCACTCACGTTTCTCAAGTTGCCCAAGACATAAAAAGGTTTCCTTTAACTTACAACTTTGTTTTAAAACCTGTGATTATCACCATCTAATGCTTTCATGGGGGAAAAAATCATATTATTCATCAATATAACTCTTACACTCTCAATGAACAAATAAAAACGTCTAATGCTTTCATGACAAAATAATATAAGCCTTCATCAAATAAAAAATGCAAGATTCAAACAATATCAATGAAAAAACAAAAACCTCTAACCTTGACAAGACAAAATAATGAAAGACTATAATGCTTCTAATAACAAAATAATGAAAGCCTCCAACAATGTCATAAAAAATTCATATGTAAGCTTCTAACACTACCATAAAACAATAATGTAAACCTCTAGTCTAACAAAATCATGACAAATTAATATGTTTCCAACACTTTTATAAGAAAATAATATAACACTCTAACACTTCCATGAAAAAAAAAATGATATTAGCTTTCAATACTTTCATAGCAAAATAGCAGAAGCCTCTAATGCTTTCATGACCAGATTAAATTAAATTAAAAGCCTCCAAATATTTCACAAAACAATACTGCAAGCAGGAAAGCAAATAAATGGCAAAAGGATATCTATGTGTATGCTTTAAAAAAAAAAAAAAAAGTGTACATCACTGAATGGGAATCAAACCCAAACATGCATTCTTTAATTTCTTGTCCCAATTTCACAAAATCTTCCCTTGACATTATTTACAATCAACCAGTGCACAAACATGCTCCACTCACGTTTTAGCTATGCCTGAACAAAACAACGAAATGAAAAAAACCAAACCAAAACGATGTGAAACGAAACAGTGACAACAACGCAGGATACTAAACATAACAAGACTTCATCATGTCAGCTACAGGTTCAAAGCGGAAGTTTACATATCTGCACATACTTCCAACAGCAGTACAAGTACGATGAATCCTGGAACGAGCATTCTAATGCATTAACAAAAAGCAGCGAAGGTACTGGGCAGCACTAGTCTAAGGTATTGTGCTCTGCCCAGGGTAAAAACACAAAGAACCAGCCCTCACACAAAGAAGCAGCCCAAATTTCACACAAAGAAGTCTGTTATGACTAGAAAAATGAAACGGTTTCAAGGTCTGCAAAGCAAGCTTCTTCTCCTTTGTCTTCTTCATTCGTGGGCTGCAACTCCCACGTTCACTTGTATGTACACGAAAGGGCTTTTACGTGTATGACCGTTTTTACCCTGCCATGTATGCAGCCATACTCCGTTTTCGGGGGGTGCAAAGCAAGCAGTTCAGAGCTTTTCTACATAACGGAGTTATTCTTCAGTCTCCCTTTTCTTAAAGCCCCGCCGACCACTAGGGTCATCTCAAGGCTATCGCCTAGTCTCCCTGTTAACCAACCAATCTTTCCATGTTCTTTTTAATCTCTCCTCTCACACTTTCTTTCTCCCCCTCTCTGTACCACTGTAGAGCAGGGCTGTGGGTTTCATGAGGGATGTTAGCAGTGTTAAGTTTGCTCTCTGTCAACAATGTTCCTTGGTGTACGGAAATAGCCTATAGCTAGGAGCGTTCCTTACCAGTTATTGCTAAGCCAAACTTAGCGCTGCAAAAACTGTTCATGCAACCCAGCCCTGACAGCGCAACATTAAACACTGAAAAACTAGGAAGGAGAAGACCGACATCCTATCCTGTTAATGGCATGGCCAGCTAGGAAGTACAGGCCATGTGAGACATATCACAACCACAGGAGTGTGGAGCTGGGGTTGTACAAGGCAGTTTTTAGGCCTGATAAAGCTTGAGAGGCAAAGACCAACATCCATCAACGGCAGGGCCAGCTAGGATGTAGTGCCCTTGAGAAGCTGTTGACACAGCCATAGTGGTGCAAACCCAGGGTTGTTGTAGGCAAACGAGTTGGGTTGCCTTGTCCCTCCTTGCACCAAGAGAGGGCATCCTCAGCCCTGTGGGTGGGAAGGGAGTGTGTGTGGGTCCCTAAGGACAAGCCACTACTGATATGGAATCAGACTCCCTGCCAGAGTCTACACTAGTGGGTCACAGTAAAGTATGTGTAGTGAAAACTTCTTTTCGTTTGCTGTCACCCAGTCAGTCCACATGTGGTGACAAACAACTGTCATCTTCCGGTCCTGTCAGCTGCTGACAAGTTTTGTCCTCAGTAGATGACTGACAAGTTTTGTCCTCAGCAGAGCTGACTGGGACCATACCACCTGTCATTCTTACTGAAGAGAACACCTCTGAAGGACATGGTCAGCTGTCTGGTCTTGCTGACCACAGCAATGGTCAAATACATGTAACACAAGGAGCTTTGAGGTCAGGACTGTGCACACTCTTTGAACCAACAGCCAGATTGTAATCAATGACCGATATAATTCAGGGAAATGTTGATTGAAACCCAACAGGGAAATATTAGGTGCAAAAAGGATCACCACAAACATTGTGCATACTTAACATTAACCTTTCCTGTCACAAACCCGAAAATTATCACTTCCAAATTTCAGGTTTTTTGGAAAAGGTGTAACCTGTTCGGTCTGTAGCACCTACTGCTAACCATGCATCAAGTGTTTGGCCTCCTTCATTAGAAACAGACATGCCACACAAAGGAACACGACACACAGACTTGTGCTTTTAGGTCTGAACTGTGAACTTACTTCGAACCAAACAGCAAGACAGAAATCAAAGAGCAGGACAATTTATCGAAGGCACTCATTTGATTATTGAAAAAAATTTTAAAAGAGAGAAAAACATTCCATCTTGACAAGCCCAGGAATAACAAGACTGTTTCACAGAATGGGGTTTTGGATCAACAGGGCAGAAACACTTTCAGCCCTCAAACTGTTCTTCCCCACAGACGCTCATGCATGCACTCAGTCCTCAAACTCATAGAGCAGGATAGAAGCTCATGCATGCACTCACAGTCCTTGTACTCGGTCTTCTTCGGCCCCCTACAGACGCTGATATGAGCACTCACAATCTTCAAACTGATAGGTCCCCCCCATCCCCCACCTACAAGCTCATATATGCACTTACAGTCTTAAAACCTGCAGGATTTTTTTCACCCTCAATACAGTCAAAAGGGAAGATTCTCAAAAACTCTTTTTTTATTCTTATTTTTTATATAAACTACATGAGCTCATGCATGCACTCACAGTTCTCAAACTGATACTATTTTCCCTTTTGAAGCTCACAGTTTTTCCGTTTGTTTTTTTCCCCCAAAAACACAGTCAAAACTGTTAAAAGATTACAGGCATGCAAAGTGTCACAGAAAAGAAGACAGAATCACTGCCAACCAGAGGGGGAGGGGAGGGGAGGGGGGGGGGGTCAAGGTATGTGGTGTCTGCTCTTCCAGACCTTTCAGTTCTGCCAGTGTGAGTGCTGATGGGAAGTGCTGAGCAGCAGCGGTTTAAGGTTGTGTCCCTTTGAAGGAATGAAAACAACTGTTCATGTCTTCCTCCAGAAAATACACAAAGTTCACTGAACAGGAATCAAAGATACAATGCCATCTGACTGAGAATGGATGAGTGAAAGACCAGTCTTTTACACACACGAAAAAAAGAAAAAGAAAAAAAAAAAAGAAATCAAACTGTTTGACAGAAATCCATCACCAAGGTAAATGTGATTAATAGCAGTTAGAATATTAAAGTGCACTCTGTACTTTTAGCAACAGTTTATCAAGTTAAACATTATGTTGTGTTCAATCTCAAATCAAGAGGTATTTAATATGAAATGTCCCTGACCTACAAAGCCCAGGAATAACCCACACACAAAAAATAAAAGAACTGGATCTGCTGATTTGCACTGCTTTTGCGTCATAGGCTCTGCAATGAAAACTTGCAGATCTCTCTTTCAGAAGTATAACCTTAGTTTCTCTATCATGTTGCACATTCACCTAACGTCCTATGCATGTCTCATACACAGACAAGATCGCATGCATGTACAAGAACTATTACACACACACACACGCACACACACACACATATATATATGTAAATAATCCCATGCATAAAAATTTGTTCTATTCATATTGCCAGTTTACAACATGCAACATGTGAACAAACCACACACACACACACACACACACACACACACACACGCACGCACGCACGCACAAACACACACACACACACAGAGTTACAATCCACAGCAATCATATGACTGTCCATGGCAACAGATGATCAACACAAGAGGGTAATTATTTTTAACAATAACAATAATGTACAATGATATGAATCAATTCAAGAACCCACACAGAAAACACCTACTTTATAATTTTGGAGAGAAAAAAAAAGTAAAGGAAAGAAAACGTTTGGGGAGAAGCTGTCCATGGTATTTTTTCCTCTTTTTTTTCTGTCTGTTCATTCTTCTCTCTTCCCTCTCCTTGATGTTAAACTTCATTTTATCTTTCCTTTTTTTTTTTAAAAACAGTATTTACCAACCTGTCAGTAGAGTACAATATCAGTAAGGCAGATTGTTTCTTCATGCTTTAACGAGTAATTAACTGCATCATAGCATTCACCACCATATACCAAACATACAGTATTTGTCCTGAAAAAAAGAAAGAAAGAAATTGGAAGCTTCATAACTTCATTTATTTTGTAAATATGTGTTAAATATTTTTTTCCTTGACTCCAGAGGTCAGGCAGTAAGCAACCCTACTAGGTATCCTGCTGCAACAGAAATACCAGTCCACTCTGGGTGTAACTAAGAACGTCTGTGGATCAAGAGAGAAACCGCACTCTGGATAACCATCTGCCCTGCATAGGAATATCTAACTTTTTTCTACAAAAAAACAAACAAAAAACAAACAGTTATAAGCCATTCAGTCTTTTCTTACAATGGTTTATACTGTAAAGCACCACGAGACTTTGGATAGAAAAGATTACAAATGAATAATTATCACTGTCATTATTTCTATGGTGATTAATATTCCTCATGTTTTATTACAATGGCTTTAGAGAGAAATGTAAGTGCCCATAGCCTATGGATAGGTGATATACAAATGAAGAATTACTTCTGTTAATCCAGTAATCATTAATATTCTGCGTTTGTTATGAATGTCATTATTCATGACTAAAGTAAATGCCACGAATTCTTGGTTGGGGGGATATATATATATATATAAATGAATATTATCACTACAGTAATATCCTTTGTGCTGTCACAAAAAAATGTGATGCTGCAAACCAAGTCAATATGTTGCTGTGATATATGGGCAAAAAAACTGTTCACATCATGCCATGATCTTCCAAGATAATTTTGATGAGACTACTGCCAGTTTCAACAGCAGGCAAAACTCAGGACACTGTCACACCTGAATCCAACATCACAACTGAATACATACCAAACTATATATCAAACAATTCACTGGTAGCGTCATATTCTGGCTCCACTTCATCCTAGGTCGCCATACTCTTTACAAGTCGCTACTCTCGTAATGAGACACAAAATCCTAAAGCCTGTGTCAGTGCGTGTTCCTAAAACCATCGTAGCTTCCTTCAGGTACCAACGTCTGCAACATCAGCCAAAGCAGAAGAAAGAGAGAAACATTATTTTCAAAAAGTCATTCACTGAATAGCATTTCACTAACCGGCCTTCACTCAGCTTTAAAAGAAAAAAAAATTTAAGGTACTTTAATGATACATCAAAAGCAATATCGTTCATGCAGTGCAGTCTATAGACTGAAGAATGCTGGTAATAAAACTAATGATTCACTCTGCCAAATGCAATTTATGTGTAAAAGTTCATCATTTCTCCATGTTCATCATCACACAGTCAGATGTGTGCAGATTGTCTAAAGTGTGTGACTGGAACTTACTCCATTTCTCAACATTACTACAACACTCAAAAAAACTTTACATAACCATGCTGTTCACATCCGAATTACACACTCACTCGGAATCACCTTTTGTGCTTCAGTTCAGAAAGATCTGGGTCAAGTGATGCAAGACTTGTTACTTCAATTAGGATTTATTCTCTCTTGGTAATAACCGGACTTCTCCCCTTGGAACGGCAGAGGAACACCAGGACATCACCCTTCTTCAGACAGCCAAGACTCCCCTTGGAACAGCAAGGACATCACCCCTCTTCAGACAGCCAAGACTCCCCTTGGAACAGCAGAACAGCCAGGACATCACCCCTCTTCAGACAGCCAGAGTCACCCCTCAGAACACCAGAAGGACCTCCCGCACGGACAGACACCCAAGACTCCATTCCCTCAATCAACGATACCCTCTCCAACCCAAGACCCCAGCACTGAACAACATGATCCTAATGAGGTAAGCCAGTAAGTCCTTAAACCCAACATCTCTCAACTCTAGTTGCCAGGTTGTTTTGTCTCTAAGGGTTTCTATGTGTCCCTTTTGGGGGAGGTCTTTCTTCTTCTTCTTGTTTTTTTCTTCTTGACTGACACTGTAGACTGTGATTCCAAACAATGTTGTTGTTGTTGTTTTTTCTTCTTTTCTATAGGATCATACCATACTTTCAGATCTTGCTTAATGTGATCCTTACAGTAAAGATGAACATGTCTCTATGATACAGCCAAGATGCCTGCAGATGTTGTTTTAAAGATCTAAGATAATGATAATAATCTAGGTTAACAGAAGGTGGTGGACTTGGAAAATCCACAAAATGTACACAGGTGTACGTACATGTATACACACAATGGAGAAGGTCTGAAATGAAAATGGACCTATGCAGGATAATACTATCGACAGAAACTTTCAATCCTATCGATAGAAACTCTTGAGAAATTATTGCACTGTTGTTTTGTATACTCAAACGCATGCACAGACACACTAACACACACAAATATGCATCAATATTACACAGTTCTGGGGCCTTTTTTCTAAACTGGCGAGTATTTTGAAGCACAGAAGCACACACAGAGATAGAGAGTGAGACAGACAAAAATAATATCTAGAAATTAAAAAAGACGGTGTTTTTTTCAAAAGACCACAACAGACATAAAGATCTGAACTCGCTAAACACTGTTAAAACAAAACAACCCCCTGAAAAAGAACTATAACTTTCATATCCACATTCACCTACACTGTCAATCTGACCCAAAAGTCAACAACAATGTCAGCACACAGGGTGAAACAGAACACATATTCTCACTCATTGGTAAAAACATTTCAAAGATACACGCTCTAAAAAAAAAAAATACACGCAGAGCCAGACGAACTGCCCAGATATTCACACAAAAACACTACTTCGAAATTATTTCTTCTTGTTTTTTGGTTTGGTTTTGTTTTGTTTTTGTTTTTTTTATAATAATGAAAGGCATGATTAAAAAATACATATTTTTGCGTAGAAAAACATAAGTCATACAGATTTTTAAAACCATTGACTGGATCCCTCCAGTTACAAGTACACAACTAACGGCAGCAGTAGTAATTATTACTGTCTATTGGAAATAAGAGGAATAATTCATATTGTGATTCACATCTCTCTCTCAAAAGCATTTTCAAATTATCTAACTTGTAAACAGTTTCAAACTGCACAAACAAATTGCCACTCTGTATCAGCAAGCAACGATAATTTATGGCATTCATAATATTAACTAAAAACAGCTCATTAAATTCAATAATAGCAAGAATTACAAAATAATTCACTTAACAATAATAATTTACTCAACAATGTATACTTATATCTTTAGTTTGTACAAATACTTATTCTGCAGTAAATTGATTTATCAAATCAACAAACAGATAGTAACGATTCACGTGTATCAAATAAGTCGGGGAAAGAATATAAATATTTGTTGTTGTTGTTTTTTCCAATTCAGAGGAAAATAATTTTGGGGGGGAGAGAGAGAGGGGGGGATTATATCACACATGAAACTGAGCCTTAGAGCACCAGTGCTGCAACATTTAAGAAGGAACATGATCACCTTGAACACAAAGTCCTGCAGTCCACTCAGCCACACGGACAAACCAACACCACCTCACCACACAACACACAGGGTCACTGCTGTTCCACACCAGTCTCCTCCCCCTCAGCCAAGGGGGCCTGAGGCTGACTGCTGGACGATGCAGAGTTCCCCCGTCGCGGTGGCGCCGCCAAGCAGTTCCCCAGGGTACTCCGACCCGTCGGGATGTCCAGGAACTGCCCGTGACTCGGTTCCCCTGCCCCGGACGTCCCTGGCAAAGGGTTGGTTTCCTGCGTGGGAGATTTCTTCATCCCGGCCCCGACTGTATGCACCAGCATCCTCGTCAGCCGGACGGGCGTGGTGACGATCTCCTTTGCCCGCTCTCGCATGTTGCGGCCACTGGTGATGAGGTCGCCGAAGCCTCGCTGATGGGAGAAGGCGTAGCCCGAGCGGATGGAGCGCTGGCTGCGACGGAAGGTGGAGTGCTGGTGGATGTGCAGGTCGCGCGCCTTCGACTTCGACTTCTTCATGCGCTGGCGGAGACGCACGCGGTCAGAGAGGGTGGGGTGGACGCTGGTCTGGTAGAAGCGCCAGGCCACGACGGGCACGATGAGCATCGTGCACGTCAGCAGCATCGTCAGCCAGGTCACGGGGTTGGCAAACGCCTCAAAGGCCACGCCCACATAGGCATAGACAATGGCCTCCGAGTAGAAGGCCAGCTGGAAGCAGAAGTAGTAGATGATACTGCCCCACATGACAAAGTGGTTGAAGCCCGTCCAGTAGGCCATGTCCAGGGCACACTGAAACACACAGGGGACCGGTGAACAGTGACCTGTCACTTTTATCATAACATGTCATGACAGAGTTTTCCCAAGTCATAAGGGATAACCATATTTGTTGACTATTCACCCAGATCATATGGACCTGCCACTCTCATCATAACACATCATGACAGTCATAGAAAGTTTTCCCAAATCATAAGGGACAACCAGTTCTGCCGACTATTCACCCAAATCATACGGAAACCAAGTCTACTGCCTTTTCAATCAAGGATGTGTTGCATAAGCAATTTAAGCAGCGCAAAGTTTGCTTTGCACTAAGAATTTTCTTCAGTCTGCCCTAATAGTGGAGTGATGGCCTAGAGGTAACACGTCCGCCTAGAAAGCGAGAGAATCTGAGCGCACTGGTTCAAATCACGGCTCAACCGCCGATATTTTCTCCCCCTCCACTATAACTTGAGTGGTGGTCTGAACGCTAGTCATTGGGATGAGATGATAAACCGAGGTCTCGTGTACAGCATGCACTTAACGCATGTAAAAGAACCCACGGCAACAAAAAGGTTGTTCCTGGCAAAATTCTGTAGAAAAATCCACTTCAATAGGAAAAACAAATAAAACTGCAAGCAGGGGAAAAAAAAGAAAAAAAAAAAGGGTGGTGCTGTAATGCAGCAACGCACTCTCCCTGGGGAGAGCAACCCGAATTTCACACAGAGAAATCTGTTGTGATAAAAAGAAATACAAATACAAAATACAAATATAGGAAAATTCTTAATGCTTAGCAAACTTTGCATTGCTAACTCTGGCCTGCTGACTATTCAACTAAATCCTATGGATATCATCTTCCACTGACGACCCAAATCATAGAGATACCCTTATGCAACCCAACCCTGGCTTGCTGACTATTGAACTAAATCCTATGGATATCATCTTCCACTGACGACCCAAATCATAGAGATACCCTCTTCTGTTGACTTCCCAAATCATACGGATATCCTCTTCCACTGAATACCCAAATCAAATGTATATCTTCTTCGGTTGACAACCCAAATCATATGGATATCCTATTCTACTGACAACTCAAATACTGATATCTCTTCCATGACAACTCAAATCATACTGATACCTCTTCCACTGACAACTCAAAATCATAGGGATATCCTCTTCCACTGACCACCCAAATCACATGGATATCTTCTTCCGTTCACTACCCAAATCATACAGATATCTTCTTCCACTGACTATCCAAATCATAAGAATATTTTCTTCCACAGACTATCCAAATCATAAGAATATTTTCTTCCACAGACTATCCAAATCATCATAAGAATATTTTCTTCCACAGACTATCCAAATCATAAGAATATTTTCTTCCACAGACTATCCAAATCATAAGAATATTTTCTTCCACTGACAATCCAAATCGAGCGGACATCTTCTTCCACTGACAACCCAAATTATATAGATTTCCTCTTCCAATGACTACCCAAATCAAATGGATATCTTCTTAAATTGATAACCCAAATCATATGAATACCTTCTTCTGTTGACTACCCAAATCATAAGAATATCATCTTCCATTAACAATTCAAATCATGCTGACATCTTCTTCCAATGACAACCCAAATCATAGGGATATATTCCTATGTCACTGTCAACCCAAATCATAGGGATATATTCCTATGTCACTGTCAACCCAAATCATAGGGATATATTCCTATGTCACTGTCAACCCAAATCAAACTGATACTCTCTTACGCTGACAACCCAAATCATGTGGATATCTACTTCAACTGACAAACCAAACCATACGGATTCCCTCTCCCACAATAATCCAAATCAAGCAGACACGCTCTTCCTCGGACTTCCCACAAATCATAGAGAAGCCAACGTCTCCTGACCTGCCACACACTCACCCTGATGTTGACGGCCACAACCAGCGTGGCTGCCACGACTGTCCCGAAGGACTGGAGGTCCGCTTTGTCCAGCCCCTCCTGGTCGACGGAATTGGTGAGGGCCCCGTAGGGGATGAAGAAGAGGATGAGGGAGGAGACGAAGCCCTCGATAACGCTCCACAAGAAGACCTTGATGTTGAACAAGGAGTTGTGGATGCCGGGCAGGTACAGCTTGGGATAGCGGATACAGTGGGCCTCGTCCACATCCTGTGTGCACACAGTGATGTGTGTTGGGAGTTGGTTTTTTTGACTCACTTGTGTAAACAAAGTGAGTATGTTTTAACCCGGTGTTCGGTTGTCTGTGTGTGTGTGTGTGTGTGTCCGTTTGTCTGTATGTCTGTGTGTCCGTGGTAAACTTTAACATTGACATTTTCTCTGCAAATACTTTGTCAGTTGACACCAAATTTGGCATAAAAATAGGAAAAATTCAGTTCCTTCCAGTCATCTTGTTTAAAACAATATTGCACCTCTGGGATGGGCACAAAAAAATTAAAAAAAGAAGCCTAATTATATGCAAACTGCATTTACTGTTATATTTATATTTTTTGTATTCTCTAAACTTGGCACTTTGACCTCTTATTCTGACACAACAACAAGAGGAGTCATTATTATCATTTTTTGTTCAAACAGGAACTTCTCTTGCTAAGCATGGAATTTTTATTTATTTTGCAAACGTTTTTGGTGCATATAGTAAAAAAAAAAAAGGGAAATTACTCAGTAATTAATGCTAGGGGACTTAATTTATCACAAGTGAGTCTTGAAGGCCTTGCCTCTCTTGTTTTTTTTGTGGTCCAGTGACATTGCTATAATAATCGTAACATTGATAATAATAATAATAATAATAATAATAATAATAATGCCAGTATTAATATCACAGTTGTTGTTGTTGTTTTAGTCCAGTGACATTGCTATAATAATCGTAACATTGATAATAAGAATAATAAGAATAATAATAATGCCAGTATTAATATCCCCTCAAATCAAATAAAACCATGGTGCTGAGAGCCTCACCGACCACTGACACCATCTCAAAGCTATCGCCACATCAGCATCTACTTCAAGTCAAGGATAAAATAAGTACAATAAAAACTAGTCACCGCTTCAAGCTTTTCACTCAAAGATTAAAAACCTTCCCGAGTTTAAAGCATTCAAATCTGATTAAGAATGATAACTTCCTTCAAGAAGACCGTATGCGTCCCCGGAGGGACATCACATGTGTGTATGTGTGTGTGTTATGAGGAGTTTCTTTTTATCCAGCGATACCATCATAATATAAATACAAAAAAAGAGAGAAGATAATAATACATATATAAAAAAATGATGAAATAATATTCCATCCAACGCAACTTTCTTTTTCTAATGATACACACATCAAAGTGTGTTGTGAGGTTATAATCATGACAGTACCAATACCGGACTAACAAAAAAGATTATTATAATCAAATAAAAAATAATACCCACCAGTGCTGTTACTGACAGGGGTCAGATTTCTGTCCTGTGCAAATACTAGTCCACCAGAGTGGACTCAAGTAAAAGCAGCAACGGCTAGTGACCTGCAAGTATTTCATCTCCCTTCTACTTATGAAAGAAGTGCCCTCTTTGAAGGCACAATAATACTACAATCAAAAATAAAGAAAGGATACTCCATCCAATAACAGTTTGGGTTTAAAAAAAAAAAAAAAAAGTATACAACTAGGTTCCGCTGCAAAAATGCTGGATATACTATTAAATAAGGGATTTGCCTGAAGGGAACACTTACTCAGTCTGGCTCTGTGACTTTGCGATTATAACCATCAGAAGGGGGCCTAGCATACAGCGTCCTGTGTATGTTGAATCATGACTGGCATTACTGAACACCACTGAAGTGACTCAGGAGCAGTGCAGGGTCTCCTCTGGTGTGTGGCCTCCTGGCAACCTAACACTCATAATTCTCTGTGGACTGCCAGCTCTGGCACTACAACGGAAAATCCCAGGTGTGGCGGTGTACGGGGGACTCCTAATAGTGCCACTGAAAGAGAGGGGAGCTGAAGCCCACAAATGCAGAATTTTTTTTTTTCTTTCCTTTCCCCAAGCTGGTCCACTCACCTGGTCGAAGACGCCCAGAGCCAGGATAGGCAATGAGGTGTAGAACACATTGTACAGCGAGATGAAGAAAGGGTCAAACAGGGTCTGAAACACACACCGTCTTACATAAATCTGGGATATGATGGTCTGAAACGCATTCGTAAATCAAGTGCATGACCGTCAGAAACACATTCATTATGACAGTCAGAAACGCATTCATATGTCAAGGATATGACCATCTGAAGCATTCATAAATTAAGGATATGAGTCTGAGACACAATCATAAATCAGGAATACGACAGTGTGAAACACAATCATAAATCAAGGATATAATGGTCTGAAATAAATCAAGGAATCAACTGTCTGAAACATATACATAAACCAATGATATAATGTTCTGAAACATTTATGAATCAAGGATATGACCATCTGAAGCACAATACGACATAAACACATTCATAAACCTAGGATATGACAGTCTGAACAACACTCATAAATCAAGGAGACAATTGTTTGAAACACTGAAACACATTCTTATCAATATGAACATCTGAAGTAAATGGGATAAATCATGTTTGAATGGAACATACATATAGCATCTCTCTTTTTTTTTCTCTCTTTTTTTTTTCCTTTTCCTTTTATTTTATTTTTTTTTTTGTACAGCACTTTTTTTTTCAAGAATGAAGAAGATTCAAAACAGTGAAATATATACACATATAGTAACTGGTTATTATTGTGAAAAAACAATAAAACAAACAAACATTGAATAATTCCATATAAATTAACATTTTTTGCTTGCCATCACAAATGAGACTTTGTTGACCCTAAAGAAAACACAAAACAAATTGTAAGACTTTGATAGCTCCTGAATTACTACCAAGGTGTGTTGCATAGACAGCAGGAGTCAGTCATTTCAATCTGTCTGCCAGACACTATTTCGCTAATCCATGAATTATCAGTAAACAATCCAAAAAATAATTTGCAGAGGAGGCAGAAAATAAAACGTTTCCAATCTGGAAGACGTACACCACTATGTATGTGTGTGGTGGGGATGTGGGGGGGGAGAGGGGTAGCAGAGGGGGGGGCTGTTGGGGGGATGAAGGATGGGAGGAGCATGCGTGCCTGTACACATACAATGCACGTGAGAGTTTGTGTAAAGTGTGTATGTGCAGCATTGTGTGTGTCACAGCATGTGTACAAGTTTGGAATAATGCATAAAAATAATAGGAAATTTTCCTTTGAGAAACACGCCTTTTAAAGATGGGAATCCCTTCAAAACAAGCTTTCAGATGAATTAACTCATTTACACACACATCAAGTCAGAAAACACACCATTACAAACAAATGAAGATCTTTTTTTAAAAATAAAATAAAATACCGTAAAGTTTGGTCTATAAGCCCTGACTTTTTACCCCAGCTTCAAAATCATGATTTCTGTCCATGAATTTTTGGATGAGCTTCAGGATAGTGTGCTAACTGTTCACGTTTTATAAATCAAATCCGCACACATTAAAGCCTTCAGATCAGCATTCAGTTCTACTCTGCTCAAGCGTACACCCTCATCATGCTGAAAACGCGACGTTATGCCTATGATGCAGCCTTCAAATTGAAGGCGATTGACCTAGCAGACGACAGTGCAAGCGACGAACCAGCAGCGCCCTCCACCTTAACGTTCATGAAGTGAAAGCGAGGCTGAAGTCAGTGACAAGATGGTGGAGGAAGCTGTGCTGGTTCTCTTCAACTCAGACACTGAAGACGAAGATTTTAGTGGATTCAGTGAGCAGGATGACATTGAAAAAATTTGACTATCCCTAAATTATGGATCTTATTTTCGTTGTGTTTATTTATTATTTTGTTGTGGCACTAGCAGTATTTTCGCTTGCTTTTCTTTGGGCTGTTTCCCGCTTGTGTTTTTTTCATAACCTACAGTATCAACAACTTTTCTGTAGTATCAGTATGTGTTCCGGTACCGGAAATAAGAGCAGCTTATAAGCCGGTGCGGCTTATGTATGTATAAAGTTCAATTATTTCCAAAATTTTGTGGGTGCGGCTTATATACCAGTGCGCTCAATAGACCGAACTTTACAGTAAATGAATAAATAAAATACTAAACAATCAAAACACACACAAAATACAACCCTCTCCAGCCCCATACCTGGGCAGAAAATCCACAGAAGAAGGCATACCAGAACCCACACAGGGTGAACGCAAAGTTCTTGTAGAAGAAGTACTTGAGGAACTTGCACATGCGCAGGTAGGACCAGCGGCCGTGCACCAGCAGCAGTCGCTCCAGGTAGCGGAACTGGGCGATGGAGTAATCTGACGCCAGCACCGCCTGCAAACCCTCCTGGCCAGAGATGCCGATTCCGATATGGGCCACTGAAATCAATACGGCATGACTGAAAACAATACAGCACTGGGCCACCAAAAACAATATCAGGCCACTGAAAGCAATGTTGGGCCATTGAAAACAACATCAGGTCATTGAAAGCAATACTGGGCTATTGAAAACAACATCAGGTCACAGAAAGCAATGTTGGGCCATTGAAAACATCAGGTCATTGAAAGCAATATTGGGCTATTGAAAACAACATCAGGTCACAGAAAGCAATGTTGGGCCATTGAAAACAACATCAGGTCATTGAAAGCAATGTTGGGCCATTGAAAACAACATCAGGTCATTGAAAGCAATGTTGGGCCATTGAAAACAACATCAGGTCATAAAAAGCAATGTTGGGCCATTGAAAACAACATCAGGTCATAGAAGTAATGTTGGGCCATTGAAAACAACATCAGGTCACAGAAAGCAATGTTGGGCCATTGAAAACAACATCAGGTCATTGAAAGCAATACTGGGCTATTGAAAACAACATCAGGTCACAGAAAGCAATGTTGGGCCATTGAAAACAACATCAGGTCACAGAAAGCAATGTTGGGCCATTGAAAACAACATCAGGTCATAGAAAGCAATGTTGGGCCATTGAAAACAACATCAGGTCACAGAAAGCAATGTTGGGCCATTGAAAACAACATCAGGTCACAGAAAGCAATGTTGGGCCATTGAAAACAACATCAGGTCATTGAAAGCAATACTGGGCTATTGAAAACAACATCAGGTCACAGAAAGCAATGTTGGGCCATTGAAAACAACATCAGGTCACAGAAAGCAATGTTGGGCCATTGAAAACAACATCAGGTCACAGAAAGCAATGTTGGGCCATTGAAAACAACATCAGGTCATTGAAAGCAATACTGGGCTATTGAAAACAACATCAGGTCACAGAAAGCAATGTTGGGCCATTGAAAACATCAGGTCATTGAAAGCAATATTGGGCTATTGAAAACAACATCAGGTCACAGAAAGCAATGTTGGGCCATTGAAAACAACATCAGGTCATTGAAAGCAATGTTGGGCCATTGAAAACAACATCAGGTCACAGAAAGCAATGTTGGGCCATTGAAAACAACATCAGGTCATAGAAGTAATGTTGGGCCATTGAAAACAACATCAGGTCACAGAAAGCAATGTTAGGCCATTGAAAACAACATCAGGTCACAGAAAGCAATGTTGGGCCATTGAAAACAACATCAGGTCACAGAAAGCAATGTTGGGCCATTGAAAACAACATCAGGTCATAGAAGTAATGTTGGGACATTGAAAACAACATCAGGTCACAGAAAGCAATGTTGGGCCATTGAAAACAACATCAGGTCATAGAAGTAATGTTGGGACATTGAAAACAACATCAGGTCACAGAAAGCAATGTTGGGCCATTGAAAACAACATCAGGTCACAGAAAGCAATGTTGGGACACTGAAAATAATATCACGCCACTGAAAGCAATTTTATGCCACTGAAAATATCAGATCACTGAAAGCAATGCTGGGCTACTGACATTATTAGGTCACTGAAAACAATGGTGGGCCTCTGAAAAGAATATTGGGCCACCGAAAGCAATGTGGGGTCACTGAAAACAATATCAGACCACTGAAAACAATATTTTAGTAGAGGGCCCAGAGTGTCCGCGAATCGATTGCGATCGTGCCAATCAAGCCAAATAATTATGTGACCTGGTTGAAGACATAATTTGAAAAAAAAAACAAGAACACCAGAGAATCAACAGACAGAAAATACGAAAAGAATTAGCCGTATGAAGAGCACAGGAACAGGAGTCAAGATGGCTGCCGGAAAAAGAGGGCGCTAGTCAGGGGGACAAAGGAGAGGTTACCAATTTCCAGGTTATCAGCCGTAGCTATTTTCGTTTTCTCCGCATAGGGAGATAGTAGTTTGCACAGGACAGGAATGTCAGAACCCTGCTGGAGTCTGTACTAGTGGGTCACGGTTGAGTATGTGTAATTAAAACAATATTTGGCCACTGAAAGCAATATTTGGCCACTGAAAGCAATATTAAGTCTCTGAAAGCAATGTTGGGCCACCGAAAACAATATTAGATCACTGAAAGCAATGTTGGGCCACTGAAAACAATATTAGATCACTGAAAGCAATGTTGGGCCACTGAAAACAACATTAGGCCGCTGAAAATGATGCTGGACTGAAAGCAAATTTGGGCCACTGAAAACAATATTAGGTCACTGAAGAAAACAATGTTGGGCCACCAAAAACAATATTTGGCCACTGAAAATATTAGGCCACTGAAAACAATATTAGGCCAACTGAAAACAATATAACGCCACTGAAAACAATATTAGGCCAACTGAAAACAATATAAGGCCACCAAAAAACAGTATCGGGCCACTGAAAGCAATGTCGGGCCACTGAAAACAATGTCAGATCACTGAAAACAATATTAGGCCACAAAAAAACAACGGTGGGCCACAGAAAACAATGTAATAATGAGCCACTGAAAACAACACAAGACCAATGAAAACAGTATTTGGCCAATGAAAACAATGTCATACTGAGTCACTTGAAACAATGTTGGATCAGTGAAAACAATACCACGCTTGTGAAAAATATTCACTGGGACCATGCATGCCCAGTCCCTAACCTATTAAGAGGCCATTTGGATTTTTCTTGGAGTCCATATAATTCAGCATGCCAAACTAATTTCTTATCAAGCAAATCCATCAAATCAAATCATTACAGAACAAATCAATTCAGATCATTATCAAGTCTTCTCATATTAGATCCCCTTTACTCAAACTGGAGTTGTAACAAATCAGGTAATGCATTTTTTTTGACAATTTAAGGAAATTTGACTCCACCCATACAAGCTGTCTCGCATCTGCAACATGATAGGCACAATAGCCAAGTTGTTAGAGCACTTTAATTTCAACCTGAGGCACCTGTGTTCAAATCCCAGCTGTGCCTTGCAATAGTGGGTCACGGGTTAAGTATGTGTAATTAAACATATGTTTATGTGCAGACCTGATAGTGCCTGAACCTCATCCACCTCATTCATGTGTATACAGAGGGGAAACATCAAATACACACATTAAAGATCATGTAATCCATATGTTCAGTGGATTATGGAAATATGAACATACCCAGCATGCACATGTCCCATGGGACTGCTTTAATGTTGGGGTAAAAACATTCATACACATAAAAATCCCGCTTGTACATGCGAGCGAACATGGGAGTTGAAGCCCACATACACAGAAAGAAAGAGAAGTTGGACTGACATTGCGCCTTAATTTTAACTCGACTGGCCAAACAAGTTAAGTAAGTTTGTGACCTGATACAAGTCTTCATCAGATACAAAATATGAGTGTCAAAGAATCGATAGACAGACAGAAATATGAAAAAAACTTAGCCGTATGAAGAACACAGGATCAGGAGTCAAGATGGCTGCCGGAAAAAGAGGGCACTAGTCAGGGATGCACAGGGGACGTAACCTACTTCGGAAGGTTATCGGCTGTAGCTATTTTCGTTTTCTCCACATAGGTGGGTAGTAGTTTGCACAGGACAGGAATCAGACCCCTGCCGGAGTCTGCACTAGTGGGTCACGGTTAAGTGTGTGTAATTAAAAGAGAAGTTATCACTAACACAGCAACCTGTTCAGTCTGACTCACTTTTGATCATGCTGACATCGTTGGCCCCATCCCCAATAGCCAGTGTGATGGTCTTCTTGTGTCGCTTCACCAAATCCACCACCAGGGCCTTCTGGAGGGGGGTCACTCGACAGCATATCACCGCCTTGCACATGCAGGCCAGTTCCAGAAACAGCCCCTCCAGTTCAGGGCGCAAGGCAAAGGCCTGGACAGGACAACAGTGACAGGGATTATGCACTGAATGTACACTTCCAAGAACAAGGATTCGGTTAAGTATGTGTAATTAAAATGGATCTTCAAAATACTGTCTCCCTGGTAAACATTATGTGCCAACCTGCTGGTGCCTTAATCCTATCGAACTGTACATATACAAGCAAAAACATCAAACATACACTTTATGGATCCGATAATCCATGTCAGCATTCAGCAGATCATGGACAGGTGGATTATGGACGCAGGAAAATACCCAGTAAACACACCCCTGAAAAGAAAGCCTGCCTACCTTCATAACAAATCATATTCCGGGAGGTTATCGGCCGTAGTTACTTTCGTTTTCTCCGCATATGCGGATAGCACTTTGCACAGGACAGGAATGTCAGACCCCTGCCGGAGTTTGCACTAGTTGGGTCACGGTTAAGTATGTGTAATTAAACAAATTATATCTGTCCAAAAGGTACCCAAAAATTTCAACTCAAATAACACCCCATCCTAAAGGTGTCCCCACAATTTCCACTCAACGCCCCAACAAAGATACCTCCAAATCCACTCTCCCCCCACTCTTCCCCCCAAAAACGCCCCCCATCCCACAGCTTCCATCATCAACCTTTGTATGTTGACGACGTAAGACCAGGTCCCATACTCCCGCACCAAAGGTGCCCCAAAAAATCTCTACCCCCCACAATAAAAAAACCCACCCCCTATCCAAAATCTCTCCCCTCACCAGGCTGTGTCCGTTGATGACCAGGGCCAGGTCCCCATACTCCTCATCATCCACGTTGATTTGGGAGGAGGTGCGGATGGTGCACGACTCCCCACCCCCGTTGCGGACGGTCTGTCCGTTGGTGACGATGTGGTCGTCCTTGGCAACGGTTTTCATGGCGCACACGCCATCCACAGCCTGTCGCAACTGGTTCTCCACGTCCTCAAATGTGTCCGCGTCAACGATGAACGGCTGCTCCATTTCGTCCGTCAGCAGGTGGCACGAGTAACCTATGTTGATGGCCGTCTCTGGAAGAAAAGAAACACATAGTGGGCTAAGTTAATAAAATGAAGATGCAAGCATAGAAAGATCAAAGATCATGGAAACAACAAGCATTCAATGTTAACATCCGATTCTGGAAAACACAAAGGAGGTGGCGCTGGAAAACACTACCAGTAGCAGTGGCTAGTGACCTCCCTTTGTATATTACTTCCCTTCTTTTCCGGCAGGATATCAATCACCATTCCATAATTGGACTCCACATTCTGGGGCTGCATTACGTTTATTCAGCAAAATAAGTTACTCCACTTCAAAATACAAAAGAAAACCACAACATATTAGCAGCACATTAGAATCAAGCCACACTGACCTCATTTCACCAAGGTTCAGCAGACAGGGGGTTAACATCCTCCCTCACCCCTCCCCTCCTGACCCCCTCCTTCACACTGTTTGTCTTCCATCAGCACCCTCAACTTTATGTCAGCCACCCACAAAAACGCCAATACAGAATCCAGATGCAACAATACTCTCACTCACGCCACCCTCAACCTGTTTGTCTACCATAAGTACCTGAGAATGTGTCTCAATTCCAAAAAAAGCAAGATGAATGGGAAAAGAATTTCAAAATATATATATATTAATAATTCTAAAAAATAAAAAAAAATCACCAGAACACCAGCATGGAAATCTGTGTAACATGAAACACTCCCAAAAATGATAACTTGACCCCCTAACCCTGTTTTTCTCCTGTGGGCACCTGCTGTAAGTGTCTTAATACTGAAACAAAGTAAAATATATGGGGGTGGGGGAGTGGAGGGGGTGGGAGAAACAATAAATAAAAATGAAAAACACCAGAATGATAATATCAAAATCAGAAAAATACGGAAACATTCCCATCCACGCCACACAGACACCCTCACCCTGTTTGTCTTCCATGAGCACCTCAGTAAGAGTCTTAATACCAAAACAAAGTAAAATAAAGGAGGAAAACAAATCTATGGACCACCAGAATCCCAACAAGGAAATATGAACAAGATGAATACACAGCCACCCATGCCCCCTCACCCTGTTTATCTCCCGTAAGCACCTCAATACCGAAGCAAAGTAAAATAAATGGGGAAAAAATCTCCAAATCATCAGAAGGTCTAAATGGAAATCTGTACACCATGAAAAAAATGCCACCCATGTCTTCCTGACCCCTCACCCTGTTTATCCCCTGTCAGCACCTTTGTAAGAGTTTTAATACCGAAACAAAGTAAACCAAAGGGGGCCGGGGGGGGGAAACAAATTGTAAACCACCAGAATGCCAATACAGATATATGTACACCATAAAACACTGTAACCCATGCCCCCCATTCTCCCTCACCCTGTTTATCTCCAGCAAGCATCTAAGTAAGAGTCTTAATACCAAAACAAAGTAAAATAAAGGGGAAAACAAATATCAAACCACCTGTACACCATCAAAACAATGCCACCCATGCCCCCCTCACCCTGTTTTCCCTCTGTCAGCATACAAGAGTCTTAATACCAAAACAGAGTAAAATAAAAGGGGAAAACAAATATTAAACCACCTGTACACAATGAAAAACACTCCCATCCATACCACCCATGTCCCCCTCACCCTGTTTATCCCCGGTCAGCACCCAGATCTTGATGTCGGCCAAAGCCAGGTTGGCGATGGTCTCCGGCACCCCGTCCTGAAGCTTGTCCTCGATGGCCGAAGCCCCCACCAACATCAGGTCCGTCTCTATCTCCTCATACACCGCGTCCAGCTTCTCCTCTCTGTCCTCCAGGGATATGCTGTGGGAGCGTGGGAGAACAGGAAGCGTTGAATTATTGTAATAATCATGATAAGGATGATGATGATGATGATGATGATGATGATACTAAGAGTTGCTGCAGTAATAATAATCTAAATGTAGTAGCTGTAGTACAGTAGTTAATGATAATTTTAAAAAAACACTAATAATTACAATAATGACAATAAGAAAAAGAAGAAAAAATAACAACAACAACAATAAAAATAATAATAATGATGACAAGAAGAAGAAGAGGAACAATAAGGATAGTAGTAATTGCTTAATAAAGGTAATAGTACATTTACATAGCACTTTCAAACATCTCAAATCTTTTTTTATCAACTCACATCTGACAGAAAGCAGGACAAACACACAGATAAAAAAATAAATTTTGTTTTGCTAATTTACATGGAGGAAAATAGCTATAAGGGTGTACTATCCCCCCAACCCCAAAAGTAAAAGAAAAGGAAATTTTGCACAGGACAGGAATGTCAGACCCCTGCCAGAGTCTGCACTAGTTGGGTCACGGTTAAGTATGTGTAATTAAATTGAATTTTCAGTAGCAGCATTAAGAATCCAAATACAGTAACTTCCATCATCACTGTGATCTTCATTCCCCGTAATAATAGTACGAAATCACATCACGTTTCAGCACAATTAGCTCCAACAGAACACTCTCTCTCATACATCACACACATCAATCACAGCAATTTACAGCGTTGTCAGGACAGACGCTTTCTCACCTGGCTTCATGGTGTTTGACCTTCCAGCCCTCGTACGTCTCTCGGTCAATGTCTTTGACCGCCAGGCACAGGGTTCGCAGACCAGTCTGGGCAAAATCCTGACACACGTTCATAAGAAAACTCGATTAGACACCTAAGTCAAGTCATATTCAATGGGACAAGGGTTGGAATCTGGCACCATTTTTTTTTTTTATCAAAGCATGTCAGAACTGCAATCCGCAGTCAACTTTTCTCTTCCAAGATTCACTCACACAGAAATCTGAGATCAGATCTCTCTTCCTCAGACTGAAAATCCAGTGCTACTCAGCTGTTGTGCCCACTGCCTGCAGACTTCAAAGCAAGTTCTGTTACTTCACAAATATTTCATTGCACTTAAACTCATGACACAACAGAAGTTGGTCAGCCAACTATGGAGGCTGTGCAGACCCACTTTCGTATGATTTTTGTGGAGGTTCCCCAGTTATTTCTGACCAAAATCGCGTGCACATGCACGTCTCCATTTCCTTTTATCCAGGTCACCAAAAGGCTAAAATTTTGTTGTGGAAGTCCCCGTTCTGACGAAAGGATTTTGAACAGTTTACAAGATATATTTGGTTTTATAATTACACCCATTCTTTGTTTCAGTCTTCTAGGTTTACCTTGGGCGTGTTTCTGTCATACCTCTGCCATTACACATTCGAGCTGATCCATTTATATATAAACTTTGCCAACAAGTTGTCCGAACGAAGGCAGTGCAAGCTCAGAGAAGCCAGTTAAGGTGGGGGGCTGCCCAAGACGTCACATGACCTATTTCTTGCTCTGCGAGCAACGAAAAGTCCACCATGAAAGCAGGCCTGCACACCCTCCCTGCTATCCCCAACCCCACAGACTCACATTCAGATGGTGTGTAGTCAGCTCCTTCATGTCCGCGCTGTTGGGACTGAGGCGCTCAAAAATAATGTTGTCTGCCCCTTTACAGAACAGCTTGATCTGGCCGTCCTTCCTCACTATCACCTGCACAAAAACACAGAGCAATGTCAACTGATCAATAATACCAGTCAAGTAAGAAATTATTCAATCAAACTGATCAATAATACCAGTCAAGTAAGAAATTATTCAATCAAACTGATCAATAATACCAGTCAAGTAAGAAATTATTCAATCAAACTGATCAATAATACCAGTCAAGTAAGAAATTGTTCATCAAACTGATCAATAATACCAGTCCAAGTGAGAAATTATTCAATCAAACTGATCAATAATACCAGTCAAGTAAGAAATTGTTCATCAAACTGATCAATAATACCAGTCCAAGTAAGAAATTATTCAATCAAACTGATAAATAATACCAGTCAAGTAAGAAATCATCAATCAAACTGATCAATAATACCAGTCAAGCAAGCATTAAATCAATCTCTGTGACAAGAACACATCACCACCAGTCTGAAGGAAACTTAAGGAAATGATGAATCCAATTATAACTGATCAATAATACCAGTCAAGTAAGAAATCATTCAAACTGATCAATAATACCAGTCAAGTAAGAAATCATGCAAACTGATCAATAATACCAGTCAAGTAAGAAATCATTTAATCAAACTGATCAATAATACCAGTCAAGCAAGCACTTATCAAATCAATCTATGTGGCAAGAACACATCGCCACCATTCTGAAGGAAACTTAAGATAATGGTGAATCAAATTATAAATTTGCATTTCTTTCAGTATCAAGATGAAATGAACAAGGATAGTATTGATGGGGGGTTGAGAAGGGTGTGAGCGTGTGTTTCCATCCCAAACCAAAAAAATATATATATATATATTTACAAAAAATGACCACTCATACTCACACTGACACGTTATAACCGACGGACAAACACAAAAACCTCCAAAGACAGAATCATACTCACAGACATGCGTTTGCACACACTGTTGAAGTTGTGTTTCCATCCCAAACCGAAAAAATATATATAGATTTACAAAAAAAGGACCACTCATACTCACACTGACACGTTATAACCGACGGACAGATGACACAAAAACCTCCAAAGATAGAATCATACTCACAGACATGCGTTTGCGCACATTGTTGAAGTCCAGAATGCACAGCAGCTCATACTCCTCTTGTATCCCGTGAACATCAATCGTGATTGTATTCGGGGTACGGGACTGCACACACACATACAAAAAGAATCACAATCTGGGGTACAAGCCTGAATGAAAAAAAAGTATAATAATAATGTCTGACACAATTTACAGATCAAGGGGTGATCATTACTGTTGTATTTAGGGACCGTCATGAAAGTTAAAAGGAAATTTTCTATCTAAAATTATGTTTAAATAACATACTTACCGTGACCCACTAGTGCAGACTCTGACAGGGGTCTGACATTCCTGTCCTGTGCAAACTACTATCCGCCTATGCGGTGAAAACAAAAGTAGCTACGGCTGACAACCTCCCAGAAGTAGGTATCATGAGTCCCAAAGGTCCTTGTATCCAGACTTCTCATACCTTAGATTTTACTTTTAAATGGATTAAAAAAAATTTGAAAAAAGGAAAACCAGACTCTTCATGCCTTAGTCTTTACTTTAGATGGCCAGAAAAAAAAAGGGGGGAAATTTTCTTCCCTAAAATTTGAACCCAGGATGCTTGGATTAGCAGACCTAGGGCAGGTTGCATAAGATTATCTTTGCAGCGCTAAGTTTGCTTGGAGTTAAGAATGTCCTTTCATATATGGAATTTGCCATGGAGTTGGGAACATTCTTAACGATAAGCAAACTTAGCACTGCTGAGTTCGCTCATGCAACCCAACCCAGCGCAATAACCACTGGTCCGTAGCACCCTTCAATTCAGGGCACTGAGCGGCAGGACTCACCTTGAAGACAAAGCCAAAGTTGCGGGCTGCAGACACCAAGGCTGCTTCGTCTGGAGACTGTGCCTGGTACTCCAGGGTTCCTGGTGACATCAAATCAAATCAAGTTGTCTACATTCCTGGACTGACTACCCATCTGTTTCCTAAAACCAAAATGGTGCCATAAGGTCAGTTAACTCTCTCTCTGTGGACCATGGGCCCCGATCGAGGCCCTACTGTTCACAACTGTTTCAGAACAAAGAAACCCAATGAGGGATTTATAAAGTTTTGAATTTATTGGAGTGGCACCTCATTTGCATTATGACTTTATAAGCTAAAAATATCTAAACTGATCTTTCCACTCTCCACTCCAACCAATAAATGCAGTGTCTGTTGCTGTGCTCATGAGCAGGAGACTCGTGATGGCCAGTGTAGGACCAATGCCAATGAAACAGTGCAGATGATGGGACAGCAAAAAAAATCATATCCTTTTTTTTTTTTTTTATCATCTTTATTGCTTATTTCCAAGCTGACTGCACAGAGGTATATCATCGCTGAACATCAATTAAATATCAAACATCCATCTAATATGAATTTCATAGGACCTGGAGAAAAAATAATAATAAAGGAACTCTCTATCTTCATGCAACTCTGGTTCAGCAATTGTTATCGTCAGTAAAGGGGCCAAGTACCACAGATGTGTTGCTGTGTATGTTGAATAAGAACTGCCACTACCCGGAAACAACTACAGTAACTCGTAACAGTACTGTGTCTCCTCTACTGTCTCGTCTTTTAGCAATTTAATATAGCTTCCTGTGGACTGCAGGTATGGAGACTGCAGCCGACGAACCTGGCTGTGGCTGTGTTAGAGGAACTCGGGATGAGTAGTGCAGGAGTAATGCCACTGAAACGATACAGATATCTAATGGAACTACCCTAAAAAAAAAACCCACACAACCAACACCTATTTATCTATTTATTCATCTTCGTCGTTTATGGCTCCACTGATGGCACAGGGTTAAACAGGTTAAACATCCCATAGCCTTTTACAGCCACCGGGGCAGTGAACTGACATCCACTGAGTCTACAGCTCAGCACAGGAAGGCAGGGCCTGATCCTCTCATTCCCCAATTATAACCTTCCCCAAAGTCAGGTACTCATTCACACCTGGGAGGGGTCAGGAATATCAGAGTAAAGTGCCTTTCCCCAAGGACACAATACCTCGAACCCTGTGAGGAATATCAGAGTAAACTGCCTTTCCCTAAGGACTCTTTCCCCAAGGACACAATACCTTGAACCCTGTGAGGAATATCAGAGTAAACTGCCTTTCCCCAAGGACACAATACCTTGAACCCTGTCAGGAATATCAGAGTAAACTGCCTTTCCCTAAGGACACAATACCTTGAACCCTGTCAGGAGTATAAGAGTAAACTGCCTTTCCCCAAGGACACAATACCTTGAACCCTGTCAGGAATATCAGAGTAAACTGCCTTTCCGCAAGGACACAATACCTCGAACCCTGTCAGGAATATCAGAGTAAACTGCCTTTCCCCAAGGACACAATACCTTGAACCCTGTCAGGAATATCAGAGTAAACTGCCTTTCCCCAAGGACACAATACCTCGAACCCTGTGAAGAATATCAGAGTAAACTGCCTTTCCCCAAGGACACAATACCTCGAACCCTGTGAGGAATATCCAAGTAAACTGCCTTTCCCCAAGGACACAATACCTCGAACCCTGTGAAGAATATCAGAGTAAACTGCCTTTCCCCAAGGACACAATACCTCGAACCCTGTGAGGAATATCCAAGTAAACTGCCTTTCCCCAAGGACACAATACCTCGAACCCTGTGAGGAATATCCGAGTAAACTGCCTTTCCCCAAGGACACAATACCTCGAACCCTGTGAGGAATATCAGAGTAAACTGCCTTTCCCCAAGGACACAATACCTCGAACCCTGTCAGGAATATCAGAGTAAACTGCCTTTCCCCAAGGACACAATACCTTGAACCCTGTGAGGAATTAATCATTAGAGTAAACTGCCTTTCCCCAAGGACACAATACCTTGAACCCTGTGAGGAATTAATCATTAGAGTAAACTGCCTTTCCCCAAGGACACAATACCTCAAACCCTGATCACAGGTGAACACTAGTTCAGAATACCCACACCTAACCCACCTAACCTTTCCGCAATGGCACCGCTCCCTACATAGAACCTAAGGGCAAAAAGAGAAGGTAACTCTGGGCAAAAAGAGGAGGTAACTCTCACCATCTTCGTGCACCTCGGGCATGACGGTGTGGCAGAGGGCCAGCAGAGTGAAGAATGTGTGGCAGTGGGGGTCCCCCGTCCTCACCACCTCCAGCAGTTTCTGGTCGTAGAACTGGAAACTCTTCTCGTAGTACGGGTTTGCTGAGAAGTCCACCCGCGGCGTGTACTGCGCACACCAAAACACATCGATGTACACCAACAGGGAACACAGATCTATGCCTGTGCAAGTACAAGGAAGACAGGAGCTTAGAGCAATACGAGAGTCGATTATCATTTGTTTATGATTATTGTATGCATCGTCCATGGCTGCACACACACAAATATGCATGTATGCATATACGCATGTACAAACACACACACACACACAAACACACATACAGAGTGACAAACACACACACATACTAACACACAGAGACACACACACACAGTCACACACACACACACAAACACACAGTGTTAGTTTTTCATTACAAAGATGTTATATTGTTATGCTTTCTCTCTCTCTCTCTCTCTCTCTCACTCTCTCCCTTTTTTAAATCAATCATTTTCTATATGTAACACACACACACACACATGCACACACACACACTTTCACTTACTCGCATGCGTACACATTAATTTTTTCCCCCCCTCCAATTTTTTTCCTGTCCTCATCTAATATCACTTACTGTGAAAAGATGTTAAACTAAAGAATGAACACAGTGACACACACACACAAAAAAAAAAAAACACACATACACACTGACACACAAACACATACACACTGACACACACACATACAGTGACACACACACACACACACACACACACATACCCACACACACACACATACGCACACACACACACGCACACACACACATACACACACACACACAAACATAAACACACACACACAGAGTGACACACAGACACACACAATACCTCAGAGACTTCAGCTGGATTTCCTTCCCTGTCTGTTGGGTCTCCATAGGATCTCCCGTTTATTGAACACTTGTTGAAGGTCATGACATTCTGAAAACATAAGCCAACATCATTCAACACCATTACCATACATTAAAAAGGTCACAGAAATCCACTCACTATCTTATCACACACCGACTTACCTCTCATATTTTATTTCTATCTACAGCCCTTCATCTCCAGTATTCAAACCAAATGAATTCAGTTATCTAGGCAGTAACAAACCTACTGAATTCAAGACATTTATAAACTTACAAGATTCAAGACATTTATAATTCCACTAATTTCAAGACATTGGTAAACCGACTGAATTCAATACAATCATAAACATAATGCACTCATGTCCTTTATAAATCGACTGACTTCATGACTAATCACTGAGCTTCTAAATTAAAGATATTTATAAACCCACTGAATAGAAGATATTCATAAACCTACAAAATTGAAGACATATTATAAATTTGACAAGTTCAAGACATCTGAATATTCAGAAATCGCTTACTGCTAAGCCCTCTAAGAATGGAATTATAATATCCACAAATCAAACATATATACACAATTAAAGTGAAAACCCCAGACTGACAGTAGCCCACCTGTGTAAGAGTGCCCGTTTTGTCAGAGAAGATATATTCAATCTGGCCCAACTCCTCGTTGAGGGCTGTGGTTCGGGCCTTGGCCGGAGTGTTGTTTTTGTCATAAAACATCTTGATGTCCCAGTTGATCCACAGGCTGTGTGCAAGACGGATGATTTCAACGCTGGAGGACACACACAACAACAAAAATGTAGCAAAACACAATCAATAATTTTCTTTTAATTGTGAAATGAACATCAACCTACCAGAAAACTTTCATATTTTGCGTCTCATTGTCCTAATGTGCATGAAATGTCTGGGTAAAATTTTCCTCCATTTAGCAAAGCACTGCACTTTCTTGGGAATTAATCAATGCAGTTTCTGTGCATTCAATACAGGTGTGACTTTGAATTATTTCCGACTCCTATTTACACATACATACACAAACACGAAACACAAAACACACACACAAATCAGAAAAGATCAGTACTCTTGTACACTCTGCTGATAGCTGAAGTAGGTGTTGCGAAGAATGTTTCACCTTGCAGTGACACCAAACAGATGACAGGTACCAATGGCCTGAGTGATGATCGTTCAAAGAACTACCTGTGCTTTATTTCTTAAGTTGGTATTGGTAAAACACATTTGTAACAGATGGCAGAATTAAACCGTGGGCAAAACACATTTGTAACAGATGGCAGAATTAAACCGTGGGCAAAACACATTTGTAACAGATGGCAGAATTAAACCGTGGGCAAAACACATTTGTAACAGATGGCAGAAATGTAACAGATGGCAGAATTAAACCGTGGGCAAAACACATATGTAACAGATGGCAGAATTAAACCATGGGCAAAACACATTTGTAACAGATGGTAGATTAAACTCCTCTCCGTCCATTTTCACTGGTTTGTCCAGTCCCATGCAGATTTTTTTTTAAACTTAATAAAAGTCTGTAAAACGCATACTCTTCTTACAAGGCAGGCAAATTTCTAAAGAATAATCCAATCCAATAATATTACAATCTAACAAGCCAGAGATCACAAAAAGCTCTGTAAGATACATACTCAAACATACACGAGGCACTTTCCTTAAGATTAACCCAATACCAGTCCCCCACTACACTAATTTAACCAGTCCCATTATGTCACATGCAAACCAGCCATCACAAAAAAAAAAAAGGTCTGTAAAACGCATACTCTCTCATACCCAAGGCATTTTCCTGGAGACCAAACACCAACCCCCCAACCCCCCATCCCCAAACCCACACACATAAAGAAACCAACACAAAACTTCCGCAAACTGACCTCACGTAGAGTGAGATAGGCACTACAGTGTTGAGGATGATGGTGTAGGAGAGAAAGACAAGGAAGGCGATAACCGTAGCACCGACTGCTTTGCGCTCAGGGATGAAGTACTCCCAGGGCAGGAAGGCCTGGAAGTCGTAACCAGTCACCCCCTCCCACACTCCGCAGGCAATGGTGCAAATCAGGCACATGGTGACCAGGAACAGAAATATCTGTACACACACATGTACGATAAAGAAAGCACAGTCAGCTGCAATACATATGACTTTCAAACTAGGAGGCAAACACTTACATTTGTCCTGCACCATTATGAAAATTCCACAGAAACAATTTTACCACACACACACACACACACAAAAAAGCACTCCCCCTTACACCAACAATCAGCTTGTTCAGCAACTAATCAATGTGGGTGCGCCTAAACTTGGTTTAGCAACTGTTCATCATCACATTCACAGACACACACACACACACACACACACACACACAAGCACACACACACAGACATCTGTCCCAAACTTGTTAGCATTCTTTCCACAGAAACACTTTTACCCCCGATAGGATAACAAATAAAATTACAGGCAGAAAAAAATACAAAAAAATGGGTGGCGCTCTCAGCTTAACAACGCGCTCACCCTGGGGGAGAGCAGCCCGAATTTCACACAGAGAAATCTGTTGCAACAACAACAAAAAAAAAGAGTAATACAATACTATACAATACAACCCATAAACAACCAACCACTTACACCCACAAAAACCCTTCCAACCAAAACACAACAAATCCACCCAACAACTTACACCAACAATCAGCTTGTTCATCAAGCGATCAATGTGAGTGCGCTTGAACTTGGTCTTGCCGCTGTTCATCATCAGCTTGGTGTCCTTGCCAGCGAAGATGACCACCCCGTAGCACCACTCCGTGTTGCGCAGCACACAGCCTCGCAGCAGGACCTTCTCATTGTCCAGGGAGTACGTCTGGCCGTTCCAGTGCATCTTGCCGTCAAACTTGGACAGCCGGTTGTTGGGCGGCTCGCTGATTATCTCCGCTGGTATTTGGGGGGGTGGGGGGGGTGGGGGGGGGGAACGACAAAATGACAAATCTTGTGAGTGGCAGGTTGTGGCTACTTTTTTTTTTTTTTTTAAAGATTTTATTAATTAAAAAAAATATCTCTACATATTTATCAAAAACAGATAATTTATCTCGTCATTTCTGGTGTATTTTTAGCCCATGTGTGTAAAAAAAAAAAAAAAAAAAAAAAAAAGTGAAAAATCTCTAAGCGTGACATTACTGTCAACGGGTAATCACCAGATGGTCTTGTTGTTGTTTTTAATGCACAGAAACATACTGTTTTCCTTTATTTCTGGTGTGCTCAAGATTTTACCTTTCATATTTTTTTCTTAATAAGTTGATTTAAACAATTTCTTCTTAACTCTATTTTCTTTTTTTAACACACGGGCCCTCCTTCAATATATTTTCACACAATATCAATAATAATATACAATATAATACCAAAACAATATCAACCAAAACCAAAACACAACCTGAGTGCAGAGAGATAAGTTACAATTACATGACCTTCATTTCAAACTAAAGTCAGTAACGGCCAATCCAATTTACCATCAAAAGCAGCCATTTTGGCATGGTCATTGGCCAGTTCTGCTGTGACCTCCAGGGCCTGTCGCACCTTCAAATTGGTTTCCCTGGTCAACAAAAGCACAGGAAAAGTTATGTACAAAAAATTAAATTAAAATATTACATCATATAATATTTGTTGTCATATTTAGCTTTTTTAATAAAAAAAATAGTTCGTCAGAATTCTTCCTCTTCTTCTTCTTCGTTCGTGGGCTACAACTCCCACATTTACTCATACATACATGAGTAGGCTTTCACGTATATGACCATTTTTACCCTGCATTGTAGGCAGCCATATTCCGTTTTCGGGGGTGTGCATGCTGGGTATGTTCTTGTTTCCATAACCCATTGAATGCTGACATGGATTACAGGATCTTTAATGTGAGTATTTAATCTTCTGATTGCATACAGACATGAAGGGGTTTCAGGCACAAGCAGGTCTGCACATATGTTGACCTGGGAGATCAGAAAAATCTCCAGACTTTACCCACCAGGCGCTGTTACTGAGATTTTAATCCGGGACCCTCAGATTGAAAGTCCAATGCTCTAACCACTTGGCTATTGCGTCCATTAGTTAATCAGAGTAAGAATCAGGATTTAATTTCAGCAAGAAAAAAAAAAGTAAATCAATTACTACATAAAATATTTGTTGTGATGATATTTAGCCTTTCTGTTTAGAATAAAATAGTTAATCAGAACAAGAATCAGAACTTTATTATTTCAGCAACAGCCCTTTTTATAGGTCAAGAAAATGCAAGTCAAAATCCAGACTACATAACTGGCAATTCTCATTTGTCAATAGCTAAATAAATAAATCTGCTACTACATAAAATTTTTGTCATGCTGATATCTAGCTTTTTTGCAAAAAAACACCAAACCATTAAACAGAACATTATTAAACAGAACCCTCTTGTTATTGTTATTCCTTGAGAAAATGCAGGTCAAAAAGCTGATGACTGGAAACAAGCATATCTAATGATAAATGATAAAAAGACCAACAGGTCTAACTCTAAAAGCTGTTTCATCCGTCAGTCAAATATACTATATTACCTCACATGAGAAGTAACACTGTGGCCTCATAAACACACACACACATACATAAAACACACAAACTGACAGTTCATTTGTTGTTGTTATTTTTTTTAGTCAGATGGAATTGAACATGGAAAAAGAGCATATCACAGATCAAAAGTATCTATAAGTAAGCAGGTTTACCTAAATCCAGTCTCACTGTTCACAATACACACTTCATACAGACAGGAAGTGAGGCAAAGACAAAAAGGCGAAATTATGTATTTCTGAAATCTGCATCTGTTGGGGGTGGGGGTTTGGAGAGGATGGGGGAGTAGCCTTTCTTTCAGACAAAAAAAGTGCTCTGACATTTAATGCACAAATCAACACACACACACACACACACACACACACACACTCACACTCACACACACACACGTCTTTTTGACGACTGCTTATGAAATAAGTTTCCACATGAAAAATTACACATTAAATTCTGTAAGCAAATACTTGGAGTACACCAAAAAGCTATGGTGCTTCCTGTGCTAGGTGAATTGGGCAGATTCCCAATAAGTTTAAAGATAATATGCCAAATTATTACATACTGGATTCACATAATTCAATTACCAGAAACTTCCCTCATCAACAAATTATATAAGTCCATATACCAACAAAAAAAAATACAACTTCCCCATGGTTGATATTTGTTAGAAAGATACTCAAAATTATAGGCCTTGATCACATTTGGAAAAACCAATTCACATTCAGCGTACATAGACTGAAATACGTGGTATATCAAAAATTAGAAAATGAATATATCAAACACTGGAAAGATAAAAGAGAAAAAAACATTAAAGCTAAAATTTTACAATACGATTGTAGCAGAGTACAAAACTGAAACCTATCTTTTAAATATATCAGATACAAAACACAGACAAGCTTTAACAAAACTCAGAATAAGCGCGCATGACCTAAAGACTGAGAAAGGTAGATATCTAAATATTCCACAAGAAGACAGATTGTGCAACAAGTGTAACATACTGAAAGATGAAATCCATCTTCTTGATCATTGTATTAAATATAAAACCTTGAGGCAACAATTTTTAAAAGATATTCAGAATTCGAATAACACAGGAAATATTCCCAGTCAGGTGATGCTAACAGATGATGAATATACACAAACAAGATTAGGAAAATTTGTTTATGAATGCAGCTGCAATTTATTGCATTAACTGATTGATTAATTTTGTGGTTTTTTATTCATTCATTCATTTACCATTGCACTTGCGTCTTATAAACCTTAAGGTTTCATGACAATAAAATCTACTCTATTCAATTCTATTCCATTCTATTCTATTCTATTCTATTCTCACACACACATACACACACACACACACAGACAAATACACACCCATCCAGTTCAGCTGTTTCAATGTAGCAGAGACTGTGAGGTTCACTGGTAGACAGCAACAGAAGATCAGCCTGAAAACATACAGGTAACAAAAAAACCATCACACCTGTTCCCGTCAGATCCCACACAAACACTGACAAGAACAATGATTCCAGAAAAAAGCAAGACATAACATACATTGTTGTTTCCAGCCCAGCCAACCACAAAGGGCCAGCAGAAAAAAAAAATGCATATGCAAGAACCAGCAGTACAGCAAAGGCTAAGTAGTGGTATGAACATCCAAACAAAACGCAACTCATCTCAGACACTGGAGGCAGCTTTTCCTCCTTTTCTCCCCCCCCCCCCCCTACACCTCCCCCCCCCTCCCCACACACACACAATCCACAGACTTCACAAAACAAAATTCCACACTTTTTTTTCCTGGCCTTTAATCTACAAGGACTGATTGGAGCAATCCACCTTCCATAACAGTATAATATTTCATGCCTTTAACTGTGAAAAAAAAACACAACAAAATAGTATAGCATTAGCATTCCCTTACTTTCAGCCAAATGACAAAGTCATTGTTTTTAAACTTAATGAAACAAAAATAAGACCTACAATACTTATCTCTTACTCACCGCCACAAAGAAACAAAATAACACCTACAATACTTATCTCTTACTCACCGCCACAAAGAAACAAAATAACACCTACAATACTTATCTCTAACTCACCACCACAAAGAAACAAAATAACACCTACAATACTTATCTCTTACTCACTGCCACAAAGAAACAAAAATAACACCTACAATACTTATCTCTTACTCACCGCCACAAAGAAACAAAATAACACCTACAATACTTATCTCTAACTCACCACCACAAAGAAACAAAATAACACATACGCACTTATCTCTCACTCACCGCCACAAAGTCATTGTTCTTCAGCTTTATGATGTCCCCCACGGACACCTTATGCCAGCGCTCTTCCACAATCTCCCCATTCCGCAGCACGTACGACGTTCGGTTGTTGACCTGCGCATCGCTCCGGTGTCTTTGCTGCAGCACAGAATGGATGCAGAGCGGACACAATGTCACACATCAAGACGAAAAAGTATCACTATCAGTACTTGACACAATGATTGACATCAAGACGAAAAACTACCAGTACTTGACACAACGTTTGACATCAAGACGAAGAAGTATCAGTACTTGACACAATGTCACCATTAAGATGAAAAAGGATCAGTACTTGACACAACGTTTGACATCAAGACAAAAAACTACCAGTACCTGACACAATGTCACCATTAAGACGAAAAAGGATCAGTACTTGACACAACGTTTGACATCAAGACGAAAAAAGTATCAGTACTTGACACAATGTTTAACATCATGAAGAAAAACTACCAGTATCTGACACAATGTCGCCATCAAGACGAAAAAAGTATCAGTACTTAACACCATGTTAGACATACTTTGAAATAAAGCAAAACTGATGAAGCAGCAAAACACACACACAGCAAAACTAATGACAAGTTTCCCACAATGACACAAACACTCACTCACTCATTCACATACATATCTGCTTGCACATGCAAACACAAACACACACATAAACAAGCAAGTACACACACACGTACACATACAAAGTTAAAATTGCAAAAGTAATGGAAAGTTTGCTACAGCAAAACATATAATATATACTCATTTTCACACTCATATATGCACACTGACACACACTGACACACGAACCTCATGCACACACACGCACACACGCGTGCACACGCACACACACACGCACACACACACACACGCACACACACACACACCACATAACAAACACACACACACCACATAATATAATACAAACACAAAGACACACACACACACACACATGCACACACACACACACACACACACACACACACATAAAACATTCCACTCACAATATCGTCCACAGCATCTTTGGTAGCGGTGACGAACAGCACAGCCACCAGTGGAATGAAGGTGGTGAGGGGTGTCAGAGAGGAGATGACGGGCATCAACTGCAGGGAGAAGCAGCAGCACAGAGCCACAACCCCACCACACAGGAAGATGGCAGCAAAAAAGCACCACACAGTCCACAGGAAGATGGCAGCAAAACGCACCATACAATATGCAGGGAGACGGCAGCAAAATGCACCACACAATCACACCCCGTTCACAGGAAGACCGCCGCAAAGTGCAGCAAACATGTCCATCGGTTCAAAGTCATCCACAGGTTGGTGCAGTCAGATGCAAAAAAACAAAACAAAACAAAAATCATAACAATATTAATAATTAAGACGAAAGATCCAGTAACGGTACATACGTATCAGTCTGAGTAAATAAAAAGGCGAAAGATCAAATAAAGGTATGTACATTAATCTGTGTAAGTCGCTTAGATTTTCATTTCAAATTCATGGTATTCATCGCCAAGCTGGTTCACATCAAGATTATATTTTCGTTTTGAAATACATTACTATGGGGAAAAAAATTACCAGAAAAATATATCACTATCTATTTGGTTTTTTTTTCAATTTGTTTTCTTTTTGTTGTTATTGTTGTTGATTATCTATTATTTCAACATCAATCAATCCAACTTTAAATATAGTCATTTTCATATACTAGACCAGGTTGGCTCAAAGTGACACAACTTGAAGTCCAAGACAACAACAAATATCAAACAAAATTAATCATCAGTTTTGACCTGGTGTAACTGGCAGACAACGGTACCAACTCTAAGTTAAAGAGACAATATGACTGCTTAAAATACTCATAATTATGCTCTGGTCTAACCGGCAAAAACTGATACAAAATGAAATCTGAAGACAGACTTTGACAAACATCAAAATAACTGAGGTCACCTTGCAAAGCAAAAGAAAGGCATACACTCTGGAACAGGAAAGATAAATAATGAGAGAGAGAAACATAAACATGTTCACTGTGTACAAACTTATAACCTAGTACAAACATTAGTACACACACACACTGAAGAAATGAAAGAAAAAGGCATCACACAGTGCACCTTGTGACAGGCTGTCCAAACCTTTTTTACACATGAACAATATTTGAATCTCTGTCATTCCGGCCAGTCTCAAGGAATTACACAAATATGTAAATCACAGAATTAGCTCTAAAACTTTACTACAAGCTAGACATGTGTCTGCCTATATCTGTCTATGGATGCTTGGACTTACACATGCAGTGAGTGAGTGAGTGAATTTGTGTGTGTGCGTGTGTGTGTGTCTGTCTGTGTCATAGGTGTATGGGTGAACACATCAATACATAACACCAGGCATGTGTAATACTGGACTCTATGTGTGCATGCGTGTGCATGTGTATGAATGGTCTATGAGCTGTTGCCTGATGATCAAAGCATACCTATTTCTTACACACACACACACACACACACACACACACACAGACACACACACACACACACACACACAAATGCACTTGAATTGTGTTCTGTATCGTTCATTTACTATGGTATCATATATCAAAAACAAAAAAACAATAAAATAAAAAAAAGAAGTATGCTTAACGAACAAACAGAAAAAAACACAAGAGAATCTGAAACACTTCAAGTTGTATTAAAAAAAACTATAACAAAGAATCACTGTATTGTTTGCAAAATAAACCAGACTGGGAAGGCCTCTGAAGATGGAAGTAAATCAAGTGATGTGTGTGTGTGTGTGTGTGTGTGTGTGTGTGTGTGTTCTTTCAGTTATCTGGATTATGCAATTCATTCAAGTATTCATACATAAGGGAGGGAGTCCATCCAGCACACTGGGCTACTTCCTCTCCACTGCTTCCAGTGAGGAAGTAAACTGATGGAACGTAATTCAATAGACACTGGAAGTGCTTAATGTAGCATACACATCATCCAAAGGCAGAAAATGGAACAGCAGGAAACCAGACACCTCTCTCTCTCACTCTCTCTCTCTTTTAATGTTTCTTCTGTTTACGGTAGACTTTTCTGAGTATATGAATATGTTTAAAATAAAATACTTAACTGTTGTTTTCTAATATTCAGCTGTCTATTCAAATATGCCATTCTTTTTAAGTCACCTAAAAGAAAATTCACTGCAATTTTAACATGTTATAATAATCCATTTAAAGCACTTAGACATTGAACCAAGCAACACTGTCTTCCTTCCCCAATTTTCAACCAGTTCAATATGTGCTATGAGTCTGCTTCTTAAAAAAACAACAGACTTTTATGAAAAATGACTCTACAATATTTCAGTGCAACACAGAAGACTTCTGAAACAAAATATGATCAAATGCTTCCAAATAAACTCAAGCCACACACTTCAGCAACTTAAGCATTCCATGCTTGTTTTTCATGCCATTTGTAATGACAGGAAACACAGAGTAACTGATTTTCCGGGTTGTTTTGATATTTTCCTTTGATGTATTACAAAATTTAGATATTACTGATCTGGAAGTCTTACTTTCACTCCAAACTTCTGGTGACATTTAACAGACTTCTGGTATTGGGTAAACAGTTCCAAGCACTGTATCACAATACAAGAGTCCCTTTTACTTTAAGAGAGAGCGTTAAAAACAACTTTAAGAACAAGAAAGATAAAGAAATACAAGGTAAGATTTTGCCATGAGACTCTCTTACAGAGGAATTGTGTACCTATTCCTCCCTGAATGAGGGTGTGACTATGTGCACAAATGAGAATAATTAGGTATCAGAACATTCTATGAGGGTGTGACTATGTGTGCAAACGGGTTTATTAGGTACAAGAACATTATTACTAATCAATGCAGTGTTTGATTTTCAAGCTGCTTGAATTATTTGGCTTGAGTTTACTTCAATAGAACTGAACAATAAGTCACAGAATTTCAGGAAGATATATAAAAAAAAAATTTGAAAAACCCAAACAAACAACAAAAACTAAAACAACAACAAAAAATGTGTCGGCACACAAACTGTGAAAAGGAACACGTGTCCACTTAGAAAAACTGACACACGATGCAGAACAACAGTCATCAGGAGAACTGAGCCCAGGACACCACTCGGAGCAAGCAGTCCTGTGCTGGGTCCACTCTGGTGAGGTGCCCACTGACAGAAACCTCTATCCACACACACACACACTTACTATCCACCGCCTCCTCTGAGACTGACTCACGAGCCCTGAACACCACCACACACATGTACACAACGTGTCATCACCAGCACAACCTGAATCCATACACAAACTACAACACTTCACAGTAATGACACTTTCAGTAACAAATATGGTACACAAGGACAAAATTTTGAGGGGAAATGGAGTGTTTGTTCTTTTTGTTGTTGTCGAACAAACACCATCTCTAAATATATCACTTTCTGGTCTGAAACCACTTTTTCCAAGACATTTAATGATTAATATCTAGAACATTTCTTTTTTATATTCAATTGCAACTTGTTCTTCTTGTGTCGAATTATTTAGAACATTTTGCTAATGTGTTGCATGGTTTAGAACATTTCCGTGTAATGATTTATTCACGTTTTCCTCATGTCATGTAAGGCAGTGTTCAGTACTACACTAAATGCAGAATACTCTAGATCTCCAAACACACAATACAGTATACTTTATCAATCTCCAATAATTAACTATTCCTGTAACATATGTTGCTCATTCTCTTAGCATTTCTTGTTCAGAGGTGCCATTTCCCCAAATTCATTTATCAGTACTCCTGACAATTTATAACAGAATTTCACTCTTCTCTGTATTTTTATTGTTGTTTTCTTGTTGTTGATTTTTGGGGGAGGGTTTTTTGTTGGGGCTTTTTTGTTGTTTTTTGGTCAATTTGGTCATATCTACAAAATGTAGCCATGACAGTGTAACTGTTTGTAAAGCTGAACATGTATTAAAATTTAAAGAAATGTAAATGTACCTATGCTTTCGTGCTTTCCATCAAATAAGTAAAACACAAAACAAAAAAAATGTTTGATAGATTCATACAATATTCTATGACCGATCACAAACGTTAAGTCTAAATCAGACGTGTACACCTCACAAACAAAATGCTTTTGATGCAGTAATGCAAGAATAGGGTTTTGTGAAAGAATACAGGAAATTTAGTTTTTAGAGGCGTTTGATTGGCTGAGAGCGGGTGGGCCCGTCTTTTCACTGTTAGCCGCGCGAAATTTGGCCAAGCAGAGCAAACCAATAGGCCTAGTTTGCATCAGTTTGACATGGTACAGTATATGACACCAAATTGATGTTTAACATTGTCCTTTCTATCATTCTCTAGTTGATCACTCTCTTTTGATCCGTTTGGTCTTTGTTTGGGTTTCTTTTGTTTGTTTTGTTTTTTGTTGCTTTTAGTGAAACACTGCAACCTGCTACTTTCCCTAAAAATACAAATGACTGACCATGTGTACTGCGTTTGGATTAAATCCTTCATATGTCCAGGAATTCAACAATGCTTGTTGATTTTAGCTGGCAACATCTGGACCATTAACTAAACTTGCATGTGATTGACATCAAGCACAATGTTGAGTGAAGTGATACTTTTGAAACCATATTATTTTTCAAAAAAGATTTCTTTCCTTTTTTTTCATTTTGTTCACTTCACTGTACTACAAATAACATACTGCATATTTGCAGTGGCAGGCATGTCTCTTTCCTGAGCTATACAATAAATATGCTTGATGTTCTATACCCTTAAAAAGTTAGTATTTCATCTAATCTATGTAGATGTCAAAATCTGAAATCATCTTTTTCTTACTGGCACAGTTGAACCATTAGAAGGATTTTTTTTTTAAATGTAAATGTCTCTCATCACTTGCTGCAGACTGAAAATGTGTTTTCTAAATATGTGTGAGGGAAGAAAACACAGTTACTGAATTACCTGGGGCTCATACCCAAATTGAGTATGTGAATGATATGCAAACACAACTGAAATCACAAGAGTCAAGTACACACACAGAGACAGACACACACAGTGACACACAGATTACAAGTAGATGAAAAGCATATTAAAAAAAATTATTTAAAAAAAAAAAACAGCCAATAATCATACTGACTGCTGCTACAAGCAAACACACTTCTAATAAAGTGGAATTATTTCATGGTGAACCCAATAAGGAAATATCATAAAACAAAACAAAATGTACATAATGTAAATTAATATAAATCTAATGTATACACACCTAAGCACATTCTCACTGAATTATTCAATTTATCACACAGGTTTAATCCCCTGCTCACCACAGGTGTTGGCCATTAACCTAATGTCTGTGCACTAAAGCGGTTTTACCTGAAACAGTTGGGAGGCTAATACTGTATCTGATGCTGATGTATTCTGATTCACACTGAATATGAACACTGACAATACGTTAACTGCTGGTAAGACTGTTCATAAACGTGACAATACTCATTTACTGCTGGGACGACTCATTCACATACCAATACAGAAATATAGTCTCACAATATCTGTCCCTTCACAACAAGTGAACATATATCACAGTACATTAACTGCTTGTAAGACCGTTCACAAACCAGACAAAGGAAATTTTCTCTAAAATTATGTTTAAGTAACATACTTACCGTGACCCACTAGTGCAGACTCCGGCAGGGGTCTGACATTCCTGTCCTGTGCAAACTACTATCCGCCTATGCGGAGAAAACGAAAGTAGCTATGGCCAATAACCTCCTGGAAGTAGGCAACCTCCCCTTTGCCCCCCCTGACTAGTGCCCTCTTTTTCCAGCAGCCATTATGACTTCTGTTCCTGTGCTCTTCATACGGCTAAGTTTTTTCGTATTTTCTGTCTGTCTGTCGATTCTCTGGCGTTCTTGTTTTTTGTCAAATCTTGTCTTCAACCAGGTCACATAATTATATGGTTCGATTGGGAGATCGGGCTAAAAAATATACATTTACTGCTGGGAAGACTCATTCACATACCAGACAATAAAACAGTCTCACAATATCCATCCATTCAGTGAAACACATATCAGGGAGAAAGAAGGACTCAAAATACAAAGCAAACAAGCTGTTTACAACAAAGGCAACCTCAGCAAAAAATGAGCTCACAATCTGCAAATAACACTGATAACAGACGAGATAACAAACAAATAAAAGAAAAATTCAACAGCTTCACCATGCTAACTATTTTAACCTCCATATAAAAAAAATATTTTTCATGCTGCTGTCATATCTTATCCTTCAGGGATGTAAACAATGTAGGGTAACAAACATGTGGTAAGTGTGAATAAAATTACCAATGACATTAATAAGGATGCTCACTGACAAAAACAGTGTAAAAAAAAAAACACAACAAAAAAAACACAACACAAAAACATCAGAGACCATTTAATCAACACAACATGAAAAGCTAAACGAAACTTTAAAATGTCATAAACAACCCAATGAAAGCGCACTTTTTTTTTTTTTTTATATTTAACAGACTCATCAAAATATATCCACTCGTGCCTGCTTTCACATCAGACGCACATTCATCAAGAGAATGACAGAATGACCGAAAAGACAGGTTCAAAACTGAAAGAACTGACCTGCAGGATGAGTAACCCCAGAAAATATGCATTGGCAAGACGCTGGAACTGCTCAAACAAGTTCTGGGGCAAAAACGTGATGATGTTGTACTTCGAGGTGGTGATTTTGTTTTGCTGGGGACAAAAGAAAAGATCTTTCAAAGATCAGAAACAAGACTTCAACACACAAAAAAGAGATAATTCATTTCCATTAAACTTTTGTGGATTGATGTCTATGTGGGGGTGTGGGGGTGGGTGTTTGTGAGTTATGGTAAAACACTATGTGTGTGGCCATCTCTGTGTGTGTGTGTGTGGGGGGGGTGCATCTGTGTGTGTGTGTGTGTGTGAATCTGTCTGTGTGTGTGTCTGTGTGGAGTGTGTCTATGTGGGGGAGTCTATGTGTGTGTGGGTGATGGTTTACCATGTGTGTGTGTGTGAGTGTGAAGGGGTGGGGGGGGGTGTGTCTGTATGTATATGTGTGTGCGTTTTCCATGACAAAATTAGGTTAAGTGTGAAAATCACATCAGCACATCCCAAACACAGAAATGAGTCTTGTTTAGCTGTTGTTATTTTTTTATATTTGTTTGTTGTTGTTGTTTTAATATTCAAAGCACACTCATCATGGTAAGAATCACTGGATTTGTATATAAATCTTTTTCTTCTTCTTCTTCCTTCGTGACCTGCAACTCCCATGTTCACCTGTATGTACACGAGAGAGCTTTTACGCATATGACCGCTTTTACCCCAACATGTAGGCAGCCATACTCTGTTTTCTGGGGTGTATATAAATTAAAAAAATTTTTTTTAAAAAGACGGCATAGCTCTCAGATTGAAATAACACATAATGTTTGGAACAGTACAAGAAAGAAATGGGTCTATCACTATTGGGACTCATGACAAGAAGAATGTTTTTTTTTCCCCCCGTTTCTGTCACCAGGTACTACGGTAATAGTGACGTCACAACAGCTGTGGTCAGCGACATCAGATCTTTGCCCCTCCTCCCTCTCCATCTATCTATACCCCAGATTTGCACAGATCTCAGGAATAGCCTCTGGGGCTTTGCAAAAGGCACTGTCTGTATATAATCACAAAACAGCCTTGTTTTTCTTTCTTTTTTTCTTTTTCTTTTTTTTTTGTTTGTTTTGTTTTATGGTTGTTTTGTTGTTGTTTTTGTGACTTTTGTTTTTGCTCGAAAGTGTTATTTTTCAGGACAAGAGCGGAATCAAGTACAACTAAGTGCATTAAATCCTGCAATGAACTATGGGATGGCAGATCTGCATGTTATGTTTTGACATAGATAACCAGAAAAAAACCCAAAAAAAACTGATTATATCATTTCTATCATAAACTGCCACTTCATTCAGCTTCTTTCATCTGCAAATAACTGTTCACTGGAGAAAATACTGAACATTCTATATTCACTGATTATTCAACCTTTTTCTTTATTTTCTGGGAAGCGGTATGCTGGGGGGGGTATGTTGTTTTGCTATATTCATGTATGTCTACCCAAGCCCTACACGACATACAGAAATCACCTTTTTTCAATTAATGTAGCACACGAAAAAATACTCACTGCATACTGGAAGTTCGAGTTGTATTCCCCATCATTCACTCTGATCCTCCTTTCAATTTCTGCAAAAACCACTACACTTTACAGCTGTCATCATGACTGTGTGTTGTGCATGCAGATATGTAAGAACACACATTGAACATTCACACACACACATACACACACACACACACACACACATAGATAAACATATGTATCAGATAGATAGACAGACAGACAGACAGACAGACAGAGAGAATGGGCATACAAATGACCCAATTTGTACGAATATAAGAATGTAAGCTTGAAATATATAAGAATGTAAGTCTGAATGTAACGTATGCAAATGCGTGCGTGCGTGCGTGTGTGTAGTAAACATCATCTCAGAAAACCAGGAAAATTCACAGTGTGTATCACTGCATGTATGTGTATATATGTATCTATGTATGGATTTTATCTAGCTAAGTATTCATGTTGAAGAAGTTGAATGTCCGTAAAATTATACAATATGCAATGCGCATTTCGCTAAAAATGTTGCCATTTCACATCTTTTGTTTTTTTAAGTTGATCTGTTCATGCTTGTATGTTTGTCTCATTTCTTTACTTCCATTTAAAATAGTTTAAATGTAACAAAATTAGAAGAAGAAAATCAATAATAATAATAATAATAAAAATGATGCAATACATAGAAATATACTCACATCAATGACACACTAGCCCACACACAAACGGACTCACCTGGTGGTCTTTCTTTGGTCCAAAATGGCTTCATGGTCCGCTAGAAACTGCAACAAGTTGTGCAGGAACACACTTATAACAATGAATACATTAATGACATTGTGCACAAACAAACAAAAAAAAACCCAACATTAACATAAAACGGGAACGTGACAACAAGTTGCAAAACCAAACAGAAAAGCTGACAACTTTACTGAAACCCTTCTGTATATATATATATGTGGCCGTGTACCGAATGCTGCTATCTTCTCCTCTTCCTCATTCCACTCCAACCATACCCTTATCCCCTGTCCTACTTATCCCCATCACCACTCCACTCCAACCCCACCCTTACCCCGAGTCCATCACATATATATGTTTAGAGCAATGTGTTTGATTTTTTCTTTTCTTTTCTTTTTCTCAGACTAATCATAAGAAGGCTTTTTTTTTTTTAAGTAATATTAAAATCTGCAGAAACTGTAAAATTAACTATCTAAATTTTCTTTTTTAAATCATTCTGTGCCAAAGCTTTAGAGGTTTCATTTACTGGTACTGTTTAAATAACAACCCTCTCACCCGTAATAACTGAGTGTCAGTTTAGCTGATCCCTGGTGGTGGTAGGAGTTGCAAGTGTCCATGTTCTATTGCTGAGACATTAACTACTCTCCTCACACAACTATCCAAGAAGTAGTTTTGAAGAGGAGAACATTTTCCTTGTCAAATTCTTCCTCAACTGCTGACTGATCAACAAGCTGAATGCGGCATGTATTTAACTTTTAAGCAGGAACAAGGGGGAAATTCCACTGAAGTGGCTGTATCATATCCATTTGTATATGATTTAGACAAATAAACCATGACTAAAGCTTGAGCACATTTTTTGAACTGAGCTCAAATACTACAGCCTAAAATATATTTACCTCCACCCCTCAAATATATGCATTATTTCATGATGATGATGCAAATAAATGAGAAACAATGAATACCAGACTTGGTCCAAATACATGTGTGTTGTTTGGTTTTTTTTTAGTACTTTCATGTTTGTAATATTCACTGTTTTTTCCCCAAGTAAAGCTATCATGACTTTTTTTTTTTGTATTACAATCTCATTCTCACAAGAGACATACCAGAGACACACACATGTGCATAAAAATCCTAAAACTAGTTGGGTCACGGTTAAGTATGTGTAATTAAATCCTAAATTAACTGCTTTATCATATTAATTACTTATCGTTATTATGTAGCAAACAAGGCACACGCAAACTGTATCTAAGTAATAATACCATGAATAATAGTTACATATTCAACATTAACATAAATAAAAAGTATCCAAAATAAACCTTTGTTGGGGTGGTTGATTTTTTTTTCATAATGACACAAAACAAGTTTCACTCCAACAAAAGTCCACACAACTCACAAGAACCGTCACACATGTCCAACGGAAAAAAGCCATCAGCCTATACACCATGAAACATCAAAGAAAAATGATTATGAAAAACATTGCTGTCATAACTCTCAGCGTGAACTGACACAGTCCTATCCATCATTTGCTCTGCTCAACAAATCATAAAAACATGCTAGCCGACAATCACTCTCCTCTCTGATTATCATGTCAAAACCATCTTCTTTCCACTCTTCTCCAGCCGATCACAACCCAAACCATCTTCATCTTTATATTCAAAATAATAAAGGAAGCAAAGCACTTTGCCTCTGACCAATTATTTACAGTCGCAACCACCCAACTGTTGCAAAGGAAAGGCCATCTGTCATCCCCACATATCCAATCCTATTTCTTGACACAATCATCCAATCAAATTTTGGCTTTCATTAAAGAATTAAAATGGCACCTTCTTTTGAATCAAATGATGATTCAATTGCAAAAATGAACATATCAACCTAACAACAAGAAAAAATGTACACTACCTTAGTACCTAGCATAAACTATTTAAGAATAAGTTCATTTTGTCTAACATCATTTATTCTATTTCCAGCTCAATCAATAATCATTAACTCAACGACTGACTGGCACTCAACCTACGTGTGCCACAATACATGCTCGCTGTCAAAATATTAATATGTCATCTGTGACGAAGACACCACCTTTCCAACACACATGCAAACAGAAAATCTAACTGTTCACAGCATGGATACAATTCAGTTTTCTTCTTCTTCTTCTTCTTCTGCGTTCGTGGGCTGCAACTCCCACGTTCACTCGTATGCACACGAGTGGGCTTTTACGTGTATGACCGTTTTTACCCCGCCATGTAGGCAGCCATACTCTGTTTTAGGGGGTCAATTCAGTTTTAAACATGTACAGGAAAAAACAAACTGTTGTTTTAAAAAAAAAAGTCATTGGAAAATATAATAACCCCCCAAAATTATAAGGCACGTAAGTGGAATGGCTGATGTCAAATAAAAGGTATACCATACAGAAGGGCATGACAGAAAAGAAAATACTGGATATTTGAAGGACTTTGTATTTTTACAGGTGGAAGACAGAGAAATGATAAGACGACACAGAAATGATAAATGTGATCTCGGACAACAATGAAACAACCTCAGATTCTAAGACTGGGGTCTGGGCCAGCAAAACAATGCAATTCCATACATCATCTAAGTTCTAACTAGTGAGACCTGATGTCATAACAAAATAATCTAATGTCTGTCCAATTATTTTTCACATATTTAACTTTTAAGTCCCTACCATACTTCACACACACACACACAGATATATATATACATATATATACATATATATATATATATATATATATATATATGTGGTTAAATTTTAAAAAAACAGTTTGTTAACCTGACAACTGGCAAAAAAAGGATCACATATTGTAAATAAAAGGAACTCACACGGATTGGCATCACTTACCAGAACTTCATAAACAAAACAATAGGAAAGTACATTCACACTTACATCAACTCACACACACACACACACACACACACACACACACGCACGCATGCGCGCACATGCACACACATTCCATTCAGCATTCCATAACTTTCTCTGCACTGGTTACATGCATAATAACATACTGCTACATCATAATATTGATTAAGAAACCTTCTCTCTAGTGTAATCCATGATGAATTGTTCTATGATAAAAAATATTTGTCAATATTCTGATCACTGAAATTTAATATAGTCCATCAGTATGCAACCTGCCTTAAGACAACTGTCTTTTTATCCTTCCCAAGATATATAAATTCTTCTTTTTTTTTGTCCTGTAAAACAAAACAAGAGAAAGTTAATTTATAAGCAAGCAACATAACATCATATGCTAATAACATTTTCTTCTTCTGAGCTGCCATAAAGTATAAACGGAAAATGTATGCAAACTGTATCAACACTGAGATAAAATTACACGGTTGTGACTTACCATCTTGTCCTCGCATTACCAAAAGACAAAATACGATCTGTTGTTTCCTACTGGTTATGATGAGTGACTTACTGAGTCACACTTGTTGGAGTCAACCAACCCAGGGTAAAACCCGTTGTCTTTCATTTTTACTTCCGACCTCATTATCGCTATCTAACATTTTTTCCATCACATTTGCATTCACTTACATGTATAATCAACAAACTGTAGAACAACGTATTTATACTTTTTGTGATCCCTGTAGCAAAATATTGATACTGGGAAACACAGGAGACAGGTGGGTAATAGTGATCATCAAGCAACTGTCTGTCATGAGATCAGCTTTTGTCGCTCATCGCTGCCAACGCATGAACAGCATTTTCTCAGTCTATCCACTCAATTTCGCATGGTTAATGTTTCAAATGTGTACAAATCATGCAGTTTGCACTTAAAATAAAGCACACTTACAAATAATAATCAAGGTCAGTCTTACCAAATTCCTACTGCAACTTAACATTTCCGTGCGAGTGGTCATTCCGGCGCGCTTCCATCTTGATATGCAAATGACTGCAAAGTGAAAATCCGTGTGAGTTCCTTTTATTTACAATATGTAGAGTTTTCAATGATTCCCTCATCAATAATAATCATAATTTTTAGTGATTATTCCAAGTAATTCAAGCGATTTTAGTGTTATTCGTGTAGTTTCTTTGTTTACTTTACCTGCTACATCATTTTCAGTTTATTAACGATGCGCTGTGTCAAAGTGAAAATGTATGCTCCCTGGATGGGCGTGACACTTTTCGAGAAACTGTTTCTGTGAAAACAATGTGTCATGGATTTCATCGTCAGTTAGAGGAAAAATTAGAGGATGTTGTTATTTAAGAAAACAAAAATTAATTTAAAAAAAATCCAAACGGGCGGTAAACAAACAACTAACCAATAAAAAGTTATAAATATATATATATATATATATATATATATATAAAACAGGTGTTTGTATGTCAGATCGAGAGAATGTTACTCGCCCGATTACATCCGAACGGAAAGCCCAGTTTGAAACTCGTTTTCTCTGCGTCAGACACACACACTCACTGACACACATACACGGGAGCGTGTCGATACTCCCCCGTGTCAATACTCCCCCGTGTCGATACTCCCCCGTTCATGTGTGTGTACGTGTGTGTCTGTGTCTGTGTTGTTGTTGATGTTGTTGTTGTTGTTGTCTTCTTCTTCTTCAGTTTAGCGTCTTTTAGCCAAAAGTGTTATTTGACAAAGATAGGGGGAAAAGACGGCTACTGGTGAGGGAAAAGTAACTGTTCACGCGCGCGCGTGTGTGTGTGTGTGTGTGTGTGTGTGTGTGTGTGTGTTTTAGACTCGAGTGATTATAACTGGTGAAATTTTGCTTCAAAAATGATATTACAAATATATCATCCTTTGAACGAAATGCTAATGATAACAGTAAGCGAACTTGACTAATCAACAAAGATTTGAATCCGTATGATTAAGCATTAACAAGCAATATAATATAATGTGATTAGCAACACATAAACAGGGGAAAAAATATTAATGATTTGTATGATTTATGGCATATGGTTTTGAGGGGTAGGGTTATGCGTCAGTGTTTGCATGGATTATTCATGTTTTCGACGGCTTTTTATTGATTGTTTTCACACACACACACACACACCATACCAGTACTAGTAGCGGTGCACACACACAGAGCGTTTTGCCGCTGTTAGACTTAGCACGGATAATTCATGTTATATAATTTGTAATACACAAAATAAAGAAGAAAATTAATTAGTTGTGTGTGTCAATTACTGTTTGTTGCATTTAAAAAAATTCTTTTCGTTTTTATTGATTATTTTCACACACACACACACACACACACACACACACACACACACACACACACCGTGACACGCGTGCACGCGCGTATACATTGTTGGTCCTCGATATGTTATCACCAACCCGTAACTTGAAGGTCAGTTACACACACACCTTACACACACGCACACCCCGGCGCGAACTCACACACAAACACACTGACACACACACACGGACCATCTGACACCCCCCTCCCACCCTCATACATACCCATCGCCCACATACACACTCACCACCCCCACACACACACACACGGCGCACTTTCACATACATAATTCAAATGCATGCACTAGCACGATACACACACACACACACACACACACACACACACACACACACACACACACATCGACACAGTGAGCACAACAGACACAAAAGTTGTAAGCTTTACAACCCAGCCAAGTGGCGGAGACAACACCAGTGACGACGGCAAAGATAAAAGCGCCAGATAACATAGGGCGCGATCGCCGCCGTGCGCGCACGCACGCAAGCACCCACTTACACACACACACACACACACACACACACACACACACACACACTTCAACGTACTCTCACACACAAACACACCTTGTAATACGCGCACGCATATACTCACTCATACTCGCACACAGGTATGCGCGCACGAACACACCACCACCACCAGCACAAAAACACAACTGTTGGGGTGATTCCCGGCGACATTATATGCCGCAGTATGTTATAGCTTGCATGCAGTGTCGCCGGTGCAGTTGATTTTTTGTTGTGTCTCTCCTGGCATACATTGCCAGCGATAATAATTATGTGCAATGCGACAATATGTGCCGCAACATGTGTAAGCCTCGAGTCCGTGAACCAAATGGTTATTTCAGTGAGTTCTAACCTGTCTGTGTCTTTTAAAAATCTTATGGGACGTCCCCGTATTACACACATTTTCAAAGTGTCCCAAACTTACCCAAAATTCACATGAGGTTTAGCAATGATGCAAAGAGCATATATGACGTAATTTTGAAAATGCACTCGCTAACTTCACAATACCACATCAAATACACATAATTAGAATACCTGTCTGAATATCTGATGGACTATATAACAGACTAATGCCTACACATGCGTACACTCCAGAAGCTTAATTATTGTGTGTTTGAAGTGATTTGTGAATATTTTTAATCTGAAAGTGCTGTGTCAGGAATATAGTTAATTACTGAAACACAATAAAATGGAAATACAATCAATGTACATGATACACAGTCACACTATTCATTGAAAACTCTATGCCAGTATCACCATCTGTCTGCCTGTTTATCCATCTGTGTGTGTGTGTGTGTGTGTGTGTGTGTGTGTGTGTGTGTGTGTGTGTGTGTGTGTGTGTGTGTGTGTGTGTGTGTGTGTGTGTGTGTGTGTGTGTCCTTTTTGCCAGGATGAACTGAAACTGAATACCATTTATTGTTTGTTGTCTGTACATTGATTCAGTTGCGGATGAATTTCTGTAAGACTGCTTAAATATGTCTCCAAGGACACTTCTCCGATCAAACAACAAGCAGAGAAATTATCAGGTATCAACATTTACTTTCATTAAAAGGAGAAACAATCTACTCAGACATAATTTAATAAAATGTCACGTCCATGAACAGAATAATATTGCGTGATGCTGTTCAAGTATCATAATACCCCTTCCCGTGCCACCCCCCAGTCCCCTGGTTTTGGATGGTGGTCCATGGCCAAAGTTTATTAAAACATTTTCGTTCGTTCGTTCTTTCAACTCACTTCTCTCATTCTTCACTAAAATCCACATAGGTCCAATGATGTATTCAACTCTGTCTTTGTCTCTGTCTCTGTCTGTCTGTCTGTCTGTCTGTCTCTCTCTCCAATTGATTTACATGATATTTAACTACATAATTCATTTGAAACTCTACATCCCCCTCTCTCTCTCTCACTGTATCTCTCGCTGTCTCTGTGTATGTGTCTGTCTGTCTGTGAAACTCTACATCCCTCTCTCTCTCTTTCTCTCTCTCACTGTCTGTCTGTCTGTCTGTCTGTCTGTCTGTCTCTCTCTCTCTCTCTCTCTCTCTACTCACATTTTCTCCACTAGATCAATCTATTCACGAATATAAGGACCGACAATGTGTATGCTGGTTTCGAAGGAACACAAAGCAGAATGTTAAGGTAGTAAAGTAGTGTCCCAAATTTACTACATTTTCAAACACACACACACCAAATAAATACATATATATCTCTCTCCATTCCTTCGAAACACACAAACACACGGACACACACAGACACACACACACACACACACACACCAAGAGAGGGGTGAGAGAGGCATGGAGATAGACTTATATTTATTTGTTTGTGTGTGTGTGTGTGTGTGTGTGTCTTTTTAAGCCACTGATGATTATATATGTTCAGTTCCGTGCATGATAAGACGATATCCTAAAGACTATATCCTAAAGACTGAGCAGAATACATTTTGATCTTGATGACGAATAAGACAGAGAAAGACAGGAAGGCGGGGTGGTGAGGGACGGATATGACTCAGTCGATTGTTGAATATTGGCACAAAGCCGGGTAGTGAAGGTGGATGTTCCCTCTGTTAATCAAAGGGCAGTAATTTCCAACCGAACCCATTGGCTTTTTTACTCAAACGACATAATCATTTGATTTCTCCGCTTCACATGCAGTTTGACACGATGGTAAAGCATTGTTTGCTGATGAGCATACACACTGAGAACAGCTGAGTAACTTTAGTGATGTACCACTCGTTATCTTTGTGTCATGTAAACGGTCTTATGTTAGGGAGATAATTATGTAAGATTTGTTTTTATACGCTGAGAGCAGCTGAGTAACTTCAGTGATGTATCACACGTTATCTTTGTGTCATGTAAACGGTCTTATGTTAGTGAGATAATTATGTAAGATTTGTTTTTGTAAAAGGGTGAAAAACCAAGAAAATATGGTAATCATGCCCGATCAAATTATGCAAGAACATTGTATCAAATGAATATAGGGCTTTCGTATCATTGATAAAGCAGTAAACGCAAAGTGGATACACCAGGACATTATGAGTATTTTAGTTTGGTTGGGTGGCATTGTAGCGGAAAAATGTTGGCAAAATTTAGCTCTGATTAAGGGCGATCTCTGCGGGCATCACACCCAAAAACTCTCCTCCTCCGTTCTTCAGTTTGAGGTAAATGTGTGGTCTTGATTCCCTTTAAAAAAAAAAAAAAAAATTCTGTGGAAAGTGTCTGCTAGTTCAGGATGGGGAGGGGGGGGGAGAGTAGGACAGCGGGGACATGGTGGGTGCAGATGGGGTGGGGGTGGGGGTAGATAGTGGGAAGGGAGACTGGAACATAGGGAGGGAGGGGTGGGGGGGGCGTGATCACAACCAATAATTCTACTACATTCTTAGGAGGGAAAATATGTGGTCTTTTTGTCTTTCTTTCTGTTGAGAAGCGTTTGCAGGTGATTATATCAAATACAGGGTTATTGACAGGGGGTAGGAGGTCCAGCAGTGGAGGGGGTAGCCAGGGACAGGGGGGAAATGGGGGATTGAGAGAGTAGGAAATGGGGAGCTGGTGGCAAGAGAGGATAGGACAGGGGGGACATGGTGAGAGGGAGAGTAGGACAGGGAGGAGATGGGGTAAGGGAGAGTAGGACGGGGGAGGTAGACAGGTGGGAGATAATAATAATAATAATTTATTTTTATATAGCGCTATAACACAAGCATGAGTAAGCTCTAAGCGCTTTACAATCCAGTACCTAAAGTGAAACAAGAAAGCATTTAAAAAGTAGTAGAAACATAAAACAGAATCATTGATGTTATAAAACACAATGCATAAAAACTCACAAAGAAACATACTATCAATACTACAACTGTTACACTCCAACACTCACACAAACACACACACAGACACACGTGTGATTAAACGGCTGAGATAACAGCAATTTTCGCTTAAAACACATACATGTAAAAAGGAGCATAACTGTAATTTGCATGCAGATTTTGTAAAAATCGTAAAATAAAAATTTTGGATAGAAAAGGTAAAAGGGGCAAAAATCGGCAGTCATTCTCCCTTTCGAACCACACCACCACCACCATCCACCTACCCACCCCCATTCTTTCTGCTCACCCATCACACACACTCACTTTGCCTTGAGCCTGGGACAACAGCACTATTTGAGTTACGACAAGTTGTTTTTTTGTTTGTTTGTTGTTGTTTTTTAAAGAGATAAGTTTTAAGATTTGTTTTAAAGGTAGATAGATGAGTTGTTTGTCTGAGAGCAATAGGCAGAGAATTCCAAGTTGTTGGGCCGAAGACGGAAAATGACCTCTTTCCACAGGAGTTTAGGAAGTATCGGGGAAAAGTTAGCTGGGAGGAATCAAGAGATCTCAGTGTTCTGTTGGCAAGTACTGGTTAACAAGCTCAGAAAGATATAAGGGTGTGGTATCACAATTCAGGGACTGAAAGCATAGACAGGCAACTTTGTATTCAATTCTTCCTTGTCTTTAGTTTCTACAGTTTTAGAGTTATGCATGCGTGTGAATGACTGGTGCGAAAGCGCTTTGATTTGTCTATGCACAAGATCCAGCGCTATATAAATAACATTATTATTATTATTAATTATTGAACAGGCAACCAGTGAAGTGTCCGCAGGAAAGCAGTAGCACTCTCTCTCTCCTCGACTTTTTAAAGCCGAGTCGAGCTGCACTATTCTGTATTTTCTGGAGCTTGTAGAGTTTATCATTGGGAAGGCCAGCTAAGAGAGAATTGCAATAATCTAGGCGGGATGATATGAAAGCAAATTTGTTTGCAGCATCAACAGACAGGAAGGGGGAATATATATATATATAAAACAAAACAACACACACACACACACACACACACACACACACACACACACACACACACACACACACACACACATGGCATACAGGCACTAGCATGGCGTTAGTAAAATGCATAGGGAAAAAAATGAACAAAATGAAAGAAACAAACACACACAACACACAGCACTACAGACCAGAGTGGGGGATAGAAGGTGAGGAAGGTTCTCAGTCAACCATACACATTTGACAAATAGTATCATTAAAATGAACGATTTACATTACACATTATGGAATAAGGTGGGAAAGGCAATGTTTTTTGAGGGTGGTTGGGCAATGGTGTTGTTTAATTGTTTCTGGGAGTGAGTTCCATAGGGTGGCGCCTGAGTGAACCAGACTGGATTTGAACAATTCAATTCTTGGAATTGGGATATGGACTTTGGGGGGATTCCTTGATGAATTTACAGAAAATTTGTCTTTTAATGTTGGTGGTACATTACCTGTCATAATCTTTTGCATCATGATTCCTTTATTGTACGGATTAGTGGGAGAATATTCGCTTGTTTATAGTTTTGCATCATGATTCCTTTATTGTACGGATTAGTGGGAGAATATTCGCTTGTTTATAGTCTGAGTTTAAAAGGGAAGTCTTTTTAAGGAGTATCAGCTTGAGCCCCCGTTTATGAAGATTCTGTAACGGCTTCATGGTGTTCGCACTTGAGGAGTCCCATAGTGTTGATGCATAATCTATTGTAGACTGGATATGTGCTTGGAAAAATAATTTCCGTGCATGAAGGTCAAGGAAATGTTGGAAAAATAATTTCCGTGAATGAAGGTCAAGGAAATGTTGGAAAAATAATTTCCGTGAATGAAGGTCAAGGAAATATTTGATTTTGGATAGTTGATGGGTTTTCTGGGCTGTCTTTTTGCAAAGGGAATTTATATGAGGATTCCAAGTGAGAGAGAGAGAGAGAGAGAAGGAGAGACTATGTGTGCGCGTATGTGTGTGTCTCTGTGTGTATGTACGGAATTAATAAACATGTGGACCGATGGAACACAAACACACACACACGCACGCTCGCACGTACTCTGGCACATTGGCACAGTCTGCGTATATAAGAGACAGACAGAAAGACAGAGAAAGACACACAGAGAGATGGTCTGTTGAATATTGTATTAAGAGAGATTGAAAGGAGTGGATGAGAGAAAGACTGAACGAATGAAATAATGAAAATTATTTGAATAATGGTATCTATCTGTGATAGCGTTTTCCAGTAGATGTTCACCCAAAAGGTCGGTGGAATCGCCATGTACAGCGGTAATCAAAGCTTTAGCCCTGATAGTCAGGACAGCAGTTGCCATTTCTGCTGTTCTAATGGTCATAAGTCAGACACGACTACAATCATACATGTCCATCTGGGTGTCTTCATCTCGTCCTCCGTATATCTACTCCATGTTCCCTTTTCCCGACTTACAGTGTTGCTTGGATGTTTGCACAGGGTATAGCCAATCCAGCTCCATTCCATCTCGGGAGAATCCTGATTTCCTTGTTGGGGTGTTGCTCGCTTTGCACAAGGTGTGGCCCTCCAACTCCATTCCTTTTCGATTCCTGATTTCCTTGTTGGGATGTTGCTCGCTTTGCACAAACTGTGGCCCTCCAACTCCATTCCTTTTCGATTCCTGATTTCCTTGTTGGGATGTTGCTCGCTTTGCACAAACTGTGGCCCTCCAACTCCATTCCTTTTCGATTCCTGATTTCCTTGTTGATGAGTATTCTAGTCTGTTCCATAGGCTGGAATAAAGTTTGACATTATAGGGACCACCAAGAACTGACTGGATGTCCACAACACGTCTATCAGTGTTCAGTTGATGAATGTTCGGAGTTCAGCACGACTTGAAGTTCCGCCGGCTCCCAGCGGCCTTCTCAGTTGGATGTTTGTGCAGGGTCTGTCCAGTCTAACTTCCTCACTTCTTTTTCTTTTATCAAAAAACAAAAGAACAACAACAACAACAACAAAAACTTCGTAATGATGGGCAACCAGTTCGTTCCTTCAGTTCCCACGGACTGTGGGCATTTTATTTTAATTGTTTCTCAGTGGACACCGGGCCAGTCGATGCCCGCAATGCGTTTTACTGAGTCATCTGTTGTTAAGTGTTTATCAGTATTTGGTCATTTACCTGACAACCCGGATCTCTGATCGGACTTAATATTACTGTTGACTAGATATCCCGGCCCAGTCGTCATAATGTGGCGGCCTGGTCAGGAGCCGAGGGCAGGTTGTGGAGCAGGGTGTTGAATGCTTACCTCAGTTGCCAAGTGCAGTTTTTGTTGTTGTTGTTTTTTTTATGTCTTTACCTGCGCCCTCCGTCAGTCTTGATTGACTGTGCTACCTATGACTCAAGACAAAGTAACTGATAGATATGCTCGCCTTTGGAACGGAGACTGATCTCATTCCCAATGCCAACCTGACGGCGAGCGAGAAGAAGAAGAAGACGGTCAACTGAACAAACGGCATTTTGTCAGTATCTCACCACTCTTTATGCAACTCAGTTGACGTGCATGGTACACTCAGCCGACTCGCACACTGGCACACACACACACACACACACACACACACACACACACACACACACACACACACACACTGATGATGACGACGATGATGATGACACTGATGATGATGATGATGACACTGATGATGTA
>NC_134897.1:9624924-9697424 GCF_041734735.1 Babylonia areolata | reverse complement strand
TACATTTTAAAACGTATTTACTGTTGTTGGCATTACAAAATTTTCCCACACTATTAGCTTTTTCTCCAATATAAAATTACATTATACAGGTTGAAAAAAAAAAAGGGAAGAGAAAGACTGGAAAAAAAAAACCCACCCCCAACAAATACAGTCATACTCAAAGGACGTAAATGCACGTAGTTTTCAAATATAAGTTTTTTAGGTGTGAAATTTCTGAAATATACATTAATCGAACCAATTAGGCTCTGACCATGATTTTATACACACACACACACACACACACAAGAGTTATATATCTTCTTCTTCTTCCAGGGAAGCGACCGCAATCAACCAGCTGATTATTCTGTCACTTTGGAGGAGGTCGGAACTGAAAAAAAAACAAAACAAAAACAAACAAACAACAACAAACAAAAAAACACACCCAAACTATATAGTGAGTCTGGAGGCCCTTGACACGAAGGTGTCGATGGTTGTGGCCCCCACGAAGCAATAGCAATGTAACGATAACTGGAGGGGGAACAGTTCCATGATCTGTGCGCGATAATAGTGAAACATGTAGCAATCATGAACGATGAATTTCAGTTTAATATTTTCTGATCACTTCTGATCAGCATTATTTGACAAGTTTCGGAATCCAATGACAGACAGTGTTCGTTTAATGGAGAGATGACCGAGGTGACTGAAGGAAAGGGTTTGGCAAAATAGCACAGAGAGAGAGAGAGAGAGAGAGAGAGAGAGAGAGAGAGAGATCCCCACGCCCCTTCCATAGACATAATATATCTCAGTGGTCCCTTCCACTGAGCTATTGAGCTTGATGATCCCTTCTCTACCCCCACCCCGACATACACATCCGCACACCAACAGCACAAGGGAAATAACTCACACTTTAGCAGGTCAAAGATCACTGTCGCCAAGAATCGAAAGGTGGGCCGCATGTTTGTGTCCGTTTCTGTGATAATGGTCATCATCATTCATTACCAAACTGATGTTGATCGTCACGTGGAAGAAGAAGAAAAAGAATAAATTAGATGTGAAGTTAATACATTGTTCGATTTACAAATGCGTGGCAGTGCAACTGTGTTTGTGAAGTTCCATGAAGCAACTCACTCAGTAGTTCTCTTCAGTTTTATCTTCCTGTTCCTCAGCATCATACCGACTCTTTAGCTGGCATTCCCCAAAAGTACAAAGTGCATGCTTGTTGTTTTGTTTTGTGCTGAAAATCAGTGTGGACGATGCATTGTGCATATGTGGTCATATTGAAGAATGTTCTGAAATGCACATTGATTGGGGCTTTCTGCAGACTTAGGCACGACCACATGCAAGGATATTAATTTTTATTTTATTTTTATTAATTTTTAGTGTTTTTCAGTTCCACCAGGCAAACCTAACACCACACATACACACCTACAGGATTTAAACCACATGGTCATACACATACACACATTTTTATTTAAAAATGATTAAGATTCATTGCTGTTAATTCTTTGAGTTTACAATGTTCATTCTGCCAAAGAAAAAAAGTATTTGTGAATGTGCACAAGTATGTATGTGTGTGTGAGTGTGCGCTTGCACACATCTCTGTGTGTGTATGTTTTTGAGTGCATGTGTGTATACTCGTGTACATATATGCATGAGTGTGTGTTGCTGCATGTATATCATCTATATGTGTGTGAGTGACTACTGGTGTATGTGTGTGTTGACCTAAGTTAATCATTTTCATTGCTTTTTAGAAAAAAAATTCAATGAATAAAATCAGAACTATCACAGCCCAGCAGAGTTAAACGATGGCGCTGAAAGGGATCCGTGTGGTGGAGATGGCTGGACTGGCGCCTGCACCGTTCTGTGGCATGATTCTGGCTGACTTTGGTGCCAGGGTGATAAGAGTCGACAGAGTAAGACACACCTTGAATAGATATTATAATTCTGTATAGTTTTTTATAATTCTGTGTAGTTTTGATTTTATAATTCTGTATAATTTTGATTTTATGACAATGTGTATTTTAGAAGTAATACTAATACCTTGGTAAAATAGTGTTTACTTTGCATATCATAATACTGTACTTTTGTGTGTGTCTCAATGTAGAAAAAATCGTTTGGGTGGTGTGAATATTAGATTTTGGGTGTGTGTGAGTGTGTGTGTGTGTGTGTGTGATAGTATATTTTAATGTCATAATTTCCTGGATTACTTAGCTTTGATTTATGACAATTCTAATTTTAATTTTGCACATTTCGAAGAATTAATTTCTGTACCTGTGCACCTATAGACAATAAACCAGTCAAGAGTCTTCAGTACGTCTGACACTCTTGACAAAAGTGGAAGTCAGACATTTTTGTGGTCAGCCCAACACTGCAGACATGGACCGACTGGCTCGGGGGAAACAATCTGTGGTTGTGGACTTGAAAAAGGAGACAGGGGCAGACGTCGTGAGAAGACTCTGCGGCAGTGCTGATGTTCTTCTGGAGCCCTATCGCCCTGGTGAGGTGGTGTTTGGTTTGGTTTGGTTTGTTTGGGAAGAGATTTGTTTGTTGTGGTGTCTGAAACAGTGGTGTCGAGTCAGTTCTCTGTCCATCTTCAGTATTGTGCATGATTTTGAAAACCTCTAACGCTGTCTTGTATGTGTGTGTGTTTCTTTATTTTGGTCATTGTTCTGTGAAAAATAGTGTATGTACTCTGTGTGTGTGTGTGTGTGTGTGTGCGCGCGTATTATATTATGCATAGAAACTGAAAGGCATCGCCAAGTTTGCAAACTTGTCTGCTTTGCGGTATCAACCTTTCTCAGCAACTTACTCAATTTACTAATATTAGTAATAATGCTGCACATTCACACACACACACACACACACACACACCAGAAGGCACAGAGAGGAATGAATGAACTAAGTTTGGATATTTTTTCCTTTGCAGGCATCATGGAGAAAATGGGTCTAGGGCCGGACATTCTGATGAAGGACAACCCCGGCCTTGTGTACGCACGTCTCACTGGCTTCGGTCAGTCAGGACCCCTGTCCAAGCGGGCTGGACATGACATCAACTACATTGCCATATCAGGTATTGGTCACCCCCAAAAATGGAGTATAGCTGCGTACATGGCGGGGTAAAAACGGTCATACACATAAACGCCCTCTCGTGTACATACGAGTGAATGTGGGAGTTGCAGCCCACGAACGAAGAAGAAGAAGAAGGTCATGACGGGTGTGATAGCTGGGTGGTTAGAGCACTTGATGTTTGTACGAAGGCCTCTTGACTGACCATCTGAACATGGCCTAGGAATGCTGAAGAAGTACGAAGGTGTTTGCAAGCTGGAACGCTGAAGAAATACGAAAGTGTTTGCATGCTGTTTTTGCTGGAACACTGAAGAAATACGAAGGTGTTTGCATGCTGTTTTTGCTGGAACACTGAAGAAGTACGAAGGTGTTTGCATGCTGGTTTTGCTGGAACGCTGAAGAAATACGAAGGTGTTTGCATGCTGTTTTTGCTGGAACACTGAAGAAATACGAAGGTGTTTGCATGCTGTTTTTGGTGAAATGCTGAAGAAGTACGAAGGTGTTTGCATGCTGGTTTTGCTCTTGTTTCTACAAGCCACTGATTGCCGACATAGATTAACAGGACCTATTTGATCTTCTGTGTATGCGTACACATGAATGTGGTTCAGAAACTGTTAGGTCCACACATATGTTGATGAGGGAGATCAAACAAATCTTCACACTTAACCCACCTGGCATCAGTACTAGAATTGAACACAGAACCCTCAGATAGCCTGTCAAGGCTTTAACAGCTGTTGTGCACTTCAGATTGAGTGCAACTTTTTCTTCTAAATGAAGCGCCCTGAACTCAGAGAGAGAGAGAGAGAGAGAAAGGGCACTGTACAAGTATACATTATTACGAAAAAACTTAGCCGTATGAAGAGCACAGGTACAGGAGTCATGATGGCTGCCGGAAAAAGAGGGCGATAACCAGCGGGACAAAGGGGAGGTTACCTACTTCCGGGAGGTTATCGGCCGTAGTTTCGTCTGCTCCGCATGGGCGGATAGTTTGCACAGGACAGGAATGTCAGACCCCTGCCGGAGTCTGCACTAGTTGGGTCACGGTAAGTATGTTATTTAAACGTAATTTTAGATAGAAAATTTCCTTTATTCTGTGAAAATACCCTTGCAAACTATTACCATGCTTGTGTAATATGTATAATTTGTTATGTGAAAATGTCATGGTGATGATGTTGAAGGGAAAATATAACCTTCATTGCAAGGGGGAAAAAAACACAAAAAACAACAACAACAAAAAGCGTCGTTATTATCAGGCAAGAGCCTGGTTTGGGTAAGAGCTCTGAGGGGCAGGGTGTTTGGTGTGTTAGGTCTGCTGTCCACACTGGGAAGGAAGGGGGAGCGACCGTACCCGCCAATCAACCTGATGGCCGACTTTGCTGGGGGAGGACTGTTGTGTGCCCTGGGCATCGTCATGGCCCTGTTTGAACGTCACACCTCAGGCCTTGGGCAGGTGATCGACGTCAGCATGGCCCAGGGCTCTGCTTACCTAGGTCAGTAGCCATCTGGAAGTTTACTTATTTGTTTCTTTATTTATTATCTATTTTATGATCTATTTTGGGCTCTGCATACTTTGATCAGTCGCCATCTGGAACGTCATTTTATTTATTTATACATTTTATCTATTTCTTTAGTTTAGTTTACAAGGCATCTACTAGCTTTCAGAAATGTTGCCATTTATGTTCACAATGGTGTGTTTTGTTTTGATATGAACAATCATTTCGTAACTATTTATTTATCCCTGTAAATAGATAATATCTACATGACTGTCTATCTGTGATTGTCTATCTCTGTGTCCACGTCAATCTATCTGTGAATGTCTATTTCTGTTCCACATTTGCCAATACTTCCTCCCCCCCTCCACTAGATCGTGTATGGTGGTCTATATGCTAGTCACTCTCTCTAAATATATGTATATATGTTTGTCCTTAGAACATGATATTAACGTTGCAACTAATTATATGTATTTGTCACATTGGATAATCATTTAAAAGCCGAGTCCAAACAAATGACAAAATTATGGGATTGACAATTATTCTTAGTTTTGCTGTGTAGCATGCCTAAATGAAAATATCAAATTGTTTTGAGCTCTAAAGCTTCATTTTTTATATATATAAAAAAAAAAATTCCTATGGTTTAAAGTTGTCTAAAAAAAAAAAAAAAAAAAAAAAAAAAAAAAAAAAAAAACTTGCAGACTTTATGAAGCACTTTGGATCATCATATTTTTTAGGCCATTATTTTGCAGGAATGAAACAAGTTTACGTTGGTTTTGTTATGCTTTTTTCTTCTTTTTTGTTGTTGTTGCAACAAATAATAAAAAATACTACTTGGTCTTTCACAGATTTGGTGATTTTTTCACACATGAGAGTCTTAGAACTTGAAAATTTGTTTTTATTTATTCTTTTTTTTTTTTTTTTTAAATAGTTAAATTTTATTTTGATTGAGAAGAAAAGAACCTTCCCTGCAAGGGAAAAACAAGAAGAAACTGGACTATCAAGAAGGTAAACTTAAAAAAGAAAGTTGGGGTTTTTTTTTCAACATTATTTTTCTCAGTGTCTTCTTCTTCGTTCATGTGCTGCAACTCCCACTTCACTGGTATGTACACGAGTGGGCTTTTACGTGTATGACCATTTTTACCCTGCCATGTTGACAGCCATACTCTGTTTTCAGGGGTGTGCATGCTTGGTATGTTCTTCTTTCCATAACCCACCGAACACCGACATGAGTTACAGGATCTTTAACGTGCGTATTTTGCTTGTGTATACACACAAAGGGGGTTCAGGCACAAGCAGGTCTGCACATATGTTGACCTAGGAGATCGGAAAAGTCTCCACCCTTTATCCACCAGGTGCCGTCACCGAGATTCGAACCCGGGACCCTGAGATTGAAAGTCTAACGCTTTAACCACTTGGCTGCTGCACCCGTTGTTTTCTCAGTGTAAATTTCTACTTTGACAGGCAGCTGGTTGTGGATGTCCCAAAATCTGCCAGGACTGTGGGGAAGGCCAAGAGGAGAGAATTTGCTGGACGGAGGAGCTGCATTCTACGATGTTTATGAAACTCAGGATGGAAAGTTCATGTCTGTTGGTTGCTTGGAACCAAAGTTCTTTCAGGATTTACTTCAAGGTGATTTGTGTGTGTGTGTGTGTGTGTGTGCGTGTGTGTGCGTGTGTATGTGTGGCGTGTGTGTGTGCTATGCTTTTTGTTTTCCTGGACCATTGTTTGAGGCAAGTTTTTATGCTTCAGAAATCTTTTTCAACTCCTTATCTGTGCATTTTCTTTAGGTTTTTTTCATAGTCACTGTCATGCATGCTCAGTCATATGTCTTTACATTTGCTTGCGATCATATCAGCACATATGTACTCATACAGACACAAACACACGGCACACACAAAGTTGGGAAAATTTGTTTGAATGTTTTGCCAACTTTTGATGACAACTAAAAGTGATTCCATTCTATTCACACACACACACACACACACACACACACACCTCCAATAACAAGACTTGTCCACATCCAGGGCTAAACATCGATGCGGCAGAAGTCTCCCAGATGGACGACCAGGTAGCAATGCGGCAAAAATTCCAGGACGTCTTCAAGACCCGAACCCAGGACCAGTGGTCGGAGACCTTCTCCAAACTGGACGCCTGCGTGGAGCCGGTGCTGGGGAGGGAGGGGGCTGCAGACCACCCCCACAACCGGGCCACGCACACCTTCCTCCCTAACCCCTCGACAGGTAAACCAGAACCGGCGCCCGCACCACGACTGTCCAGGACTCCTGGCATTGACGAAGTACTGCCGCAGCCCAGGTTCGGTCAGCACACGGTGTCTGTGTTGTTGGAAGCGGGGATGGTCAGGGAGGAGATTGACCGACTGTTGAAAGAGGGGACGGTGGTGGACAATGGTCAGCAGAAAGCTAAACTGTGATTTTCAGATGAAGTTTTCACCCCGGAAAACGGAGTGTGGCTACATACACGGCGGGGTAAAAACGGTCATACACATAAAAGCCCACTCGTGTACATACAAGTGAACGTGGGAGTCGCAGTCCACGAATGAAAGAAGAAGACGACGACGAATTTTTCAAGTTTCTTGGAGGTGTCAAAAGCATGGGGACTTGTTCAGTACACTACACACCATGTGCTTTGTGGGAAAAAATGGATGGGTGGGGGTTGGGTAGGGCTGGAACAGACGCATGACCCAACACACATACGTGGACTCTGTGACCAGCAAAATTGGAAAAGATGGATTGGGGTTGGATTACCGGGTGCATTTGACATTCTCCGTTCTTGTTGTTAAAGAAATGCACAGTGTAATGTAAATATTTTCCAGCTCTCGCAATCACTCTCTAAAAATAATAAAATGATAATCCTGGTTCACAGTTCAAGCAAGCACCTAAAGGAATAGAAATTTCCCCAAAACCCTGTGTGTGTGTGTGTGAGTGTTGTGTGTGTGTGTGTGTCTTCAACTTGCAACTACCATTCAAAAAATTACAAATGAATGAATGATTGTATTTGATGACTGATGTTTTGTACATGCTCTGTTTTTTCATCAGAGAGACAAAGGGAGAGATTGACACTGAAACTAAAAGTTGTGATATTTGCTCAGTTTAGAAATGTCATGACAACATATTTTTTTCTAATTCGGCCGTAGTTACTTTTCTCCGCATAGGCGGATAGTAGTTTGCACAGGACAGGAATGTCAGACCCCTGCCGAGTCTGCACTAGTGGGTCACAGTAAGTATGTTACTTAAACGTAATTTTAATTACACATACTTAACCGTGACCCAACTAGTGCAGACTCCGGCAGGGGTCTGACATTCCTGTCCTGTGCAAACTACTATCCGCCCATGCGGAGAAAACGAAAGCAACTACGGCCGATAACCTCCCGGAAGTAGGTAACCTCCCCTTTGTCCCGCTGGCTAGCGTCCTCTTTTTCCGGCAGCCATCATGACTCCTGTTCCTGTGCTCTTCATACGGCTAAGTTTTTTTGCGTATTTTCTGCCTGAATTTTAGATAGAAAATTTCCTTTTACACTGGATGATTAATAAAAGTGGTCATTTTGCACACAGATTTTCATGGTTTTTCACTCTGTGTCTTTTTTTAATTAATTTTATTCTTGGGTAGATTGTTTGGCTTTGTTTTATCAGTTGAATTATTAATTGTGAAAACAAAGTTAAAAAGAGAAAGAAAAAAAAGCAGAGTAATTTCCATGTACACACACGTCTGCATTGCACACATACACTTACACGTCTGCATTGCACACATACACTTATCTGTAAATACACACTCGGGAAAGGAAAACATGTATCAATGTTTCCAAAAATTGCGCAAGTTCACAAAATTATCATTTTCAATGTTCATAACCATCTTTCAATCAAAACAACAGCAACACAGCTTTGTAACTTCCACTTTATTTAAATGAATACATTGTTTCACACATTACAAGTATAAAACAAAAAAATTAATAAATATATTTACATATACACCCTGATAAGAAATGCATCATATAAATTAACAGTACACTCCATACAAATTCATACATTTGCAACAAGGGAAATTATACATATATTAAAAAAAGTTATTTTACAAAAACCATTCTAAAACCCAGGTTTCAAATCATTGAGTCAATGGTTGCAAAGATCACATGTTCTTTTAATCGAGTCAAGTGACTGTGTACCCCACAGCAGCCCCATCAACCTCAGTGAAGACCTGTGTGTTGTGGATTCTTTCGCTGGCTCTGACTTAAACACCCTGACAAAATGAAAACCCTACACATATAAAACGTGGAAGGACTTTGTATCACTCCAGAGACCTGCATTCCCTCATATAATTTTCTGGTATCATTCATACATCACATCACATATAACTTGTACATGTCAATCATAAGAAATGAAATAACAATGTCCCTACCCTCAAACCCAGGTCAGAAAGGTCATGCCCATAATATCAGTCAAATGTCACCATGGATTTTATTTTTCATTAAAAACATATAAAAACATAATGCCTTTCAACTTATGTCTATGATTGTATGGTTTTGGATGCACAGTGAGTCTGATGGTGATCTATGAGCTGCAAAAACTTTACCAACACTAAAAACTTACCATAAAAAAAATGGTCAACCTGAATGTTATTACAAATGTCTTAAGTTGCGTATATTCTTTTTGTAATTAAAAGAAAACAAAGTGAACAAGTAACGCCAAAGAAAGACACAATGAGATAAAACAAAACCATCAAAACTGACAAGAATAAAAAAAAAACCCACTGGCCCTGTATCGTTTTTCCATTAAATTAAACACCAATACTAAACATATGGCTTTCTAAAAATGAATTTTCACAATGTGTTGTTTAACACACAACTACACACACCTATTTAAAACGGATTGCTAAAACTAAAACCTCTTTTCATCAGTAACTATTGTCAGTCACCATTCTTTATCAAGACTCATTCATCTTGGGATGAGCAATATTTGAAGGGCCATGAACAAACAGGCTTTGTACTCAGTTCTGGAAGCACTGCTTTTCTTTCATGCAAGAAGAGAAAGTAGTATCCTTCTTAAGCCCCTTTTCTGCTGCTGCTGGTCATTTTAGGGCTGTCATTTCACTGAGGTATGACTGGGATTACAGGGTCTGGATGTCCGTCACTGTTCTTGATCAAGACTTCTTCCTCTTGAGACAGCGTTACTTTTTTCTTTTCTTTTTTTTTTCACTTTTTTTTTTTTTTTTTTGCTGCCCCATCATCTGCACCGTTTCAGTGGCATTACTCCCATGCCGCTCATTTAGATTCCCCCATACACGGCCACACCTGGGTTCGTCCGTCGCAGTTCCAGTGTCAGCAGTCCACAGGGAACCATCGATGCTAGGTCGCCAGGAGGCCACACACCAGAGGAGACCCTGCACTGCTGCTACAGCGTTACTTTTGTGCAACAAAATCAATGACTCCACTCCAGGAGCACGCCGAAAGTGGAGACTGCACTTCAATTTCATACCACAATGATCTCATTTCACTGAGTTTAGCCATCAAGGGGTTAAAACAGACACTGACAGATCCAGCTGACAAAGACTGACTGATGTGCTAACTGTATCTTTTTCAAGGCTAGTAGGAACATAAAACTGCTATAAAGACCCCCCTGATAACTGATAACTGGCTGAATACATGCAGACAAAGTAAAAGTCAAGCTACATCTTTTCAATTTTTTAAATGAATAATTTTTTTAAATGACATTTCTTTATGTGTGCATGCACTATGTAAACAAATGTGTGTTTGCATGCATGTTTGCAAGCTTTGTATGTGTGTGTGTGTTTGTAGTGTGCGTATACATGTGTTCATGAGTGTATGCACACAGTTGTGTGCGTAATGTTCTATCCATAAATTTTTAACACAAAAGAGTTTCATTTCTTGCAATAACAAAAAAAAGGCAACAGTAAGGAAAAAAACACACATACCAAAGAATAATTAAAGTATACACGCTTGATAGATGTACACAAAAACAAACCAAATGCACAGCAGGTCCATTACGAAAAAAATCAAAAAAATCAATGACTACCATCCATTCATCATTCTAACAAGGACCAGCAGCACCAGTTGTATCAAGACTACGACAAACAGTCCTTTCAGCAAAAGCAGTTCCCAATCTTTTTACCCTTTTACTCCGCTTTCTACACCAAAGTTCAGTGGGGGCATGCAGCCGTCACAACAGTTTGGCAGACAGTACAGATTGTGCAAGATGCCACGAGTATTCGGGAAATATCACAGACAAGTTGTGAAAGGCACAACGCTCTCACACCTCAGGCATGCACAGAGGAAATAAGAAAACCCCAAGGTCACATGAGGCTGAGAAACACAGAGCATGATTTTATACAAACAGACAAGGGTTTATTTGTATTTCTATTTCTTTTGATCACAACAGATTTCTCTGTGTGAAATTCGGGCTGCTCTCCCAAGGGGCAGCGCGTTTCTACACTACAGCGCCAGCCATGTTTTTATGGTATTTTTTTCCTGCATGCAGTTTTATTTGTATTTCCAATCGAAGTTGATTTTTCTACAGAATTTTACCAGGAACAACCCTTTACTGTATTTCATGAACTAAAAGGCAATATTTCTTTACTATACTTCGACCTGTGCACTTTACAATACATAGCACCTGCTGTATGGTCAAAATTTATAGTATTTTACACACCCTTGTGCTGTATCATATGTTGCAACTTATGTATGGTCAAAATCTATTGAAACAGTGTCCTGAGTCAGACTCAGTTAAGTTGAAAATATTATGTGAATCAGAATCGCATGAAGGCTGACCTCCAAAACCGGAAGTATAACGTTTGTGGTGGTGAAAACAAAGGATATTTCTATAAACCGCTGTTTGAAGTCACACCAATGACAGTTGTAGGAGCAAATGATATCTGAAGGAGGATATCCTTTCATTAACACTGTCAAGTTTTCATAACAACAGAGCAAACATGGCTGCAGCAGCGGTCGATGTTCTTACTATTTTGTTGGTTTATCATTTTGATGTGTGCCTTATAACATCCTACTCCTTATATATTATTCAATTTGGACTTTAAAAAAAAAAAAAAAAGGAAATTGGAATTCTTTTAAAAAAAAATTCCAGGTGTGTGCCTTATAATCCAAAGCACCTTGTAGCTGGTAGAATATGACACACACCATGTCTTACAATTAAGGATCCAGTACTGTCTGGCAGGTAAAGTAATCATCCAGGTAAATTTCACCAGCATCTGGTGGAAGTTCCAGTTTCAAGACAAAAAACAAACAAAAACAAAAAACACACATAAAAAAACACTAAAAAAATCTACTAAACTAAAAAACAGACAAACTTGTTTTTAACTGGTATCATCTGTGTAATACTCAACTTTCACTTTGCTTTTATTCTTTTTTTTTTTTTTTTTTTTTTTTATACCTACATTCGGTAATCAGTACCTGCGTTACTTTTCACTACAAAAGAACATGGCCAGTGACCCTGCAAGAAGTGAAATTTTTTTCCCTGTTCTGATTGACGCTGAAAGTAAAACACACCCACGTCAACCGCATCCATAAAGAAGACCATGTAACAACAGCAATACTTCCGACTGCTACGACCAATAGTCTTCAATCCTCCACACATACATTCACTATTGCAAATAACTTGCATGCACTACTGCAAACAGCTCACCCTTAGAAAGAAATGGATACGCTGAACTTGTATGGGATGCAGTCAGAACAAAGATTCAGCTTTCATTTTTTTTTTTTAATGGAAAAGGTCAATGAAGCTAATAATGATGCCAATGACTGCCATGATCGTAAAATATATTGCTATAATTTATGATATTCTCTGAGGTACTGATGAAGTGTATAATTATGTTGGCCAATGGCAAAAACAAAACAAAAAAAAAAAAACCCAAAAAACATGCAGCATGTTACCTATGTATGTTATACCTATGTATGTCATATCTGCCTACTTATGTGCACCTTCAAGTTTGTTTTTATTTTTTTATTTTTTGGATGTGCTTGATATGCTTCAAATATTCATTTGATTTTATGTAAATTATGGAATTATCATCTGAAGTCTTTCCCTCCCACACTCTTTGCTTTTATCTTTATTTCTTTGATTTGTGAGTGTGGAACATTCACTGAGTGTGTTTCAGTCCTAGGTAGTATGGACTGGTTGAATAAGAATGAGTAAATGAACACCACCACAAGATACTTTGTTTTTCAACACATCTTTTCTTTCAGTGAAGAAAAAATCAACTGGATCCCGTCCATTTTTTTGGGGGGTGGGGGGGGGGGGGGGGATTCTTGCATTTTCCACTCTTCCATCTTTTCTTTCAGTTTATTAGAAAGTTTTCATCAGTTTCACCAATTGCAATACTGACAAATCCCAAGTTTAAAGACGAAACAACAAAGACTCTGGCAGTTTTTTCTCACACAACCCAAACCACAGGCAGCCACTGACAGCAGAATATATATATATATATATATATACACAGGAAGGGGCAGTTACTATGTGTACGATATACAATAATGTTATATATTCATATACATATATATAATTATCATACACTGGACGGATTTGGAATAAATGCACATTACACTGGTACAAACAACTAACTAAAATCAACCAAACAAGCCAATCCTCACACAAAGGCACGAGACATGTCTGTCAAGCAAAATAAAAACAAAACAAAATAAAATGAGATTAAAGAAAAAAAAAAATCAGGGTACACAGCTGTTTTGATGAAGAAATGAAAATGTGTGAAACTCCTGACCATTGTATTTGCTATAAAACTAAAATATATTTTTAAAAAATTAAAGAAAATTTTTAAAAAAATCTTTCAATAAACTGTAGCAATCATGTATCACTTTTGAAATTCAAGAGAGAAACAATTCCTGAGAAAACACACACACACACACACACATACAAAGACAAACGGGGGGGGCGGGGAAAAAAAAAATGCTGACCACTTTTACAAAGCCATCCCTTCTTCCCCTCTCCTCTTGTACACCACCACCACCTTGTCCTCACTTTCATACCATCCCTGGTCCTGTCTCAACAAATATTGCTTTCAAACTGATTCAAGTCTTTCACTTGATCAATCCAACTGGCCCTGGACTCTCTCTACTGCATTTTATAGACCGCAAGGTGGTAAGACTGAAGACAATAAATAATATATATATATATATGATAGTCAGTCGTGTCCGACTATGACCATCAGAACAGCAGAGGAGGCAACTGCTGAGCTAGCCCATTTTGGGCTAGAATTTGATTATTGTGGAGAGTGTCTTGCCCAAGTTACATCCCCACTCTCTCGACCAAGAGGGTTTAAGGACAGTCGGCGTTGGGATGGTTCCCAAAGGCCAACTAGCCCACAAGGCTGCAGCACTCAGTGCAATTTTGCCTCCTAGTTTGAGAGTCATAGTCGTTCACAAAAGACTAAGCTGTAAATGATTTCCCACTGACTGGAGAAACCATTGATAATACAGCTCTCACTTTGCTGTTGGCTCAAATGTAAACTTATGTCAATCTGTGATATCAGCAGAGTGTTGGGCCGAGACAATAAATAAAGGTTAAAGAAAAAGGTCTAAGGTCCTATAGCCCGTTACGCTTGGCGTTGGAAAACAGGGCTCGATCCTCTCCTGATGCATTTAACCTTTCCCAACCGAGGTCAGGTGCTTATTCACACCAGGGAGGGGTGAGGGAAACTGTAGACCTTAGAAACTGAATAAAAGTGATCAATCAATTATGTACCAACGCAGAGGGTCACTGTAAGTGCTTAAATTTGAATGCTCTTGTCTTGTTTTTGAACGAGACAGGACATTATAAAATGTTGATAGTCCACTAATGAAACCAATCAATTTATAAGCTTTTCAAGATATTGTCAGAAATATTCATAATGAGAAAAAACAAAAAACAACAAAAAACCCCACCTCTGCCTAAATTCATTAAGTGAAACACTGAACACTTCCAATCTCAATTATATCTAATGTAATATTGCAGAAATGAGAGATAACAAAAGGGGAGGGGGGGAAATCTGTCTTGTTTGTTACGTGAAAACACTCAACACTCCTGACCTCCCTTCAATCTGGGTTAATCACATAAAAACCCCAAAGAGAAATACAATCAAAAAGCCAAAACAGAACTAAAAAATCAACTGCCCTGTAGTCCATAAAACACAGCCAGCACTGTTCAGTGGAATGCAAAGTTGAGACGCCACAGAGGGAGCCACCATGGCAGGAGAGTCGTGAACCAAAGGGCAGCCACTCTCGTCAGTCAGCTGGCTACCTGTGTCCCGACACAGGATGTCGAGGCCGAGACTTGTGGCTGGACATTTTGGGGGTCTGCAGGCCTGAGGACCTGAGAGAGAAAGGAAGGCAACATGTGGGATTGATTGTAGCCACACACACAGACAGCCACAGCCGTGAGATCCAGTCTGTGTTCAGTGAGAGGGCAACGGTTGACACACAGGCAGCCTGCATAATCTAAATCATCTCTCAGTTTTATCATTTTCTTCTTCTTCTTCTGCGTTCGTGGGCTGCAACTCCCACGTTCACTCGTATGCACAAGTGGGCTTTTACGTGTATGACCGTTTTTACCCTGCCATGTAGGCAGCCATACTCCGTTTTTGGGGGTGTGCATGCTGGGTATGTTCTTGTTTCCATAACCCACCGAACGCTGACATGGATTACAGGATCTTTAACGTGCGTATTTGATCTTCTGCTTGCGTATACACACGAAGGGGGTTCAGGCACTAGCAGGTCTGCACATATGTTGACCTGGGAGATCGTAAAGATCTCCACCCTTCACCCACCAGGCGCCGTCACCGTGATTCCGACCCGGGACCCTCAGACTGACAGTCCAATGCTTTAACCACTCGGCTATTGCGCCCGTCTAACATTTTATGACAACATACCTGATTTCATGACGGGGGGCCTCAATTTTTTGTAAGTCAGTAGGTTAGTCTGTCACTCACTCACTCTCGCTCTCTCTCTATGCGTGTGTGTGTGAGAGAATGAAAAACAATTGTAGGACAAAAACAAAGAACTGAAAATCTAAAACAATGTCGGACCAAAAAAAACAACAATAACAACAACAACAAAAAAAGAACTAAAAATTTAAAAACAATTCCTTACCTAACAGCTTTAAATGCCGACTTGCTGGACGATTTCTCCACTGTTCCCGAAACACTGGTCATGGACACCGAGATTTCCGAGTCCTCCCTGTCAACACTACAGCTTTATAGTCAGCACATCAACAGGTTCATAATAATAATAATAAAGGTATTCATACAGTGCTTTATCTTGTGCAGAGACAAATCAAAGTGCTTTCACACCATGCATAACCCTGATTTAGAGGGATGTATTATTAACACATGTAACAGAAGTGCTTTCACACCATGCATAACCCTGATTTAGAGGGATGTATTATTAACACAAGTAACAGAAGTGCTTTCACACCATGCATAACCCTGATTTAGAGGGATGTATTACAAGCACATGTAACAGAAGTGCTTTCACACCATGCATAACCCTGATTTAGAGGGATGTATTACAAGCACATGTAACAGAAGTGCTTTCACACCATGCATAACCCTGATTTAGAGGGATGTATTATAAACACATGTAACAGAAGACTATTGAATGGTAAGGGGAATACGGAGTATATGTGGCTGAGGGCACGTGTGGGGGTATGATTTTGGAAAGAAGTTTTAACAGCTGAGTTCTGAGCAAAAGAGTCAGCTCATTTCTAGTGTAAGGTCAGGAGACAATATAAAAGTAATGAAAATGTTCTGAAAATGTAGGGATATATTTCATATTAAATAACGATCAGGTAAATATATGTATTTCTATGTATCTATCTAGAAATCTCTGTTTCTAATGGGACTCGTAGAAATAAAGGAACTCAATATATGTAATCTATATCTATCTAACCCTCTCTCTATATCTATCACTCTTTTTTCTCGCTCTCTCTCTTTTTCTTTCTCTCGGTAAAAATACATACATTATATATATATATATATATATATATATATATATATATATAAAGGAACTCAGATGTAAGGAACTCTACATGTAATCTTTCTATCTCTTAATATTTATATCTATCTATCTATCTATCTAAAAACATATTAGTTTACCTGAGTGGTTTAAATTCCTCTCGGCCACTGATGTCTGTTTGGGAGACGGAGGGAGTGAGGTCGTATTCATCCCGAGTGGGCAAATCCTGAAAACAAAACAACAAAATAATCGTTAATAAATCAGCATTCCTTTCACTATTTCACTGTCTATAAATAATTTCTTATGTTATATTCTATTCATATAAAAAAAATTCTAACAATTCTTCATCACTGTGTAGTTTTTGAAAGAGAACAACCGGGTCAATAAATTCAAACCTCTGTCACTGTTTTTCTCCAACCAGTCCTGCTAATATCAGGTTCCAAATCTCGAACAAATCAAAACTATGACAAGGAAAAAAAAACACACCCCTAATAAGCTAATACAAAAATCTGTATAAAACGGAAATACTAGCACCCATGCCATACATGTTTGCCAAAGAGAGATGGTCAGTTATCAACACAGCACCTGTTCACTGAACTCACTGTGGATGAATATGATCACCCATGCCACACATGTTTGCCAAAGAGAGATGGTCAGTTATCAACACAGCACCTGTTCACTGAACTCTCTATGGATGAATACGATCACCCATGCCATACATGTTTGCCAAAGAGAGATAGTCAGTTATCTGCACAGCAGCTGTTCACTGAACTCTCTATGGACGAATACGATCACCCATGCCATACATGTTTGCCAAAGAGAGATGGTCAGTTATCAGCACAGCACCTGTTCACTGAACTCTCTGTGGATGAATACGATCACCTATGCCATACATGTTTGCCAAAGAGAGCACCTGTTCACTGAACTCTCTATAGATGAATACGATCACCTATGCCATACATGTTTGCCAAAGAGAGATGGTCAGTTATCAGCACAGCAGCTGTTCATTGAACTCTCTATGGACAAATACGACCTACCCCATACATGTTTGCCAAAGAGAGATGGTCAGTTATCAGCACAGCACCTGTTCACTAAACTCTCTGTGGTCAAATACTACCACCCATGCTATTCATGTTTGCAAAAGAGGAAAGAGGAGGAATGTGGTAGCGGACAGAACGGTTAAGACACTCAACTACCAATGTTGAGAGTCCGTGAGGGTGTGGGTTCGAATCCTGTGCTCTCGCCTTTTCTCCAAAGTTTGAATGGAAAATCAAACTGAACGTCTGGTCATTCCGATGAGACAATAAACCAAGGTCCCCTGTGCAGCATGCACTTGGCACACTGAAAAAGAACCCATGGCAACAAGAGTGTTGTCCTCTGGCAAAAATTCTGTAGAAGAAATCCACTATGATAGGTACACAAATATATAAGCATGCACTCAAGGCCTGATCACGTTGGGTTATTCTGCTGGTGAGACATCTGCATAGCAGTTGTTGTGTAGCATACATTTAAATGTATTTGTATTTTTATATCTTTTTTATCACAACAGATTTCTCTGTGTGAAATTCGGGCTGCTCTTCCCAGGGAGAGCGTGTCGCTACACTACAGTGCCACCCATCTTTTTTGCGTTTTTTCCTGCGTGTAGTTTTATTTGTTTTTCCTATCAAAGTGGATTTTTCCAAAGAATTTTGCCAGGAACAACCCTTTTGTTGCTATGGGTTCTTTTACATGTGCTAAGTGCACGCTGCACACGGGTTTATCGTCTCATCCGAATGACTAGCGTCCAGACCAACACTCAAGGTCTAGTGGAGGGGGAGAAAATATCGGCGGCTGAGCCGTTATTCAAACCAGCGTGCTCAGATTCTCTCTCTTCCTAGGCGGACGCGTTACCTCTAGGCCATCACTTCACATATGGATATGTATGGATTTGTCCAAACGCAGTGAGGCCTCATTGAGAAACAAACTGAAACAAAGAGAGATGGTTCGCTATCAGCACAGCACCTGTTCACTGAACTCCCTGTGGACGGCGTCACTCAGCTCACGTTTCAGGGAACTGACATGCTGCTGCAGGGAGGCAGTCTCCTCCTCCAAGACTCGAACCCTGGCCAGTGACTGATGGTGAAGGTCCACAAAGGCTCCAACCAGGTTCTGAAAAAGAAAAAAAAAGAGAAAAAATGGTGGTACTGTTTCTTGGGTGGAAGTGACCGTAATTGTTTGCAACCAGGAGTCCTGGGGCTACTTTAATGAACACATACACACGTGCAATACACACACACATACGCATACACATGTAGCACACACGGATACAGATTCAGCACACATACACATTTCACAAACACATCACACACATACACATTTCACAAACACATCACACACATACACATTTCACAAACACATCACACACATACACATTTCACAAACATATCACACACATACACTACACACATATTACACACACGTGTATCACTCAGATACACACACACACAGAGCACACACTCACATAATCATACACATGCACAGATTGATACATACACGGCATACATACGCATCTCACAAACACATACACCACACACACATACATATCACACAGACACACATCATTCAGATACACACATCACACACACACACACCACACACACACATCTATACATCACACATAGACCAAACACACACATGCGTATATTCATGACACACACACTCATATCACACATATACATCAAACACACTCACACAACACATACACATGCACACACACACAATCACACCACAAACATAGCATCCAATACCCACCAACTTCCCCCCACCAACACACACACACAGATGCACACACACACACACACACACACACACACACACACACACCATACACACTTACAAACACACATCACACCAACAAACATAACATCCAATACCCACCAGCTCCCTCCACCAACACACACACACACATCCAACACCCACCAACTCCCCATACCAACACACACACACACACACACACACACACACACACACACACACACACACCCAATACCCACCAACTCCCCATACCAACACACACACACACACACATCCAATACCCACCAACTCCCCATACCAACACACACACACACACACACACACACACACACATCCAATACCCACCAACTCCCCATACCAACACACACACACACACACACATCCAACACCCACCAACTCCCCATACCAACACACACACACACACACACACACACACACACACACACACACACACATCATCCAATACCCACCAGCTCCCCACCAAAACACACACACACACACATGCACACACCCAATACCCACCAACTCCCCATACCAACACACACACACACACACACACACACATCCAACACCCACCAACTCCCCATACCAACACACACACACACACACACACACACACATCATCCAATACCCACCAGCTCCCCACCAAAACACACACACACACACACACACACACCCAATACCCACCAACTCCCCATACCAACACACACACACACACACACACACACACACAAACCCTCACCTGACAGGCAATAAGCTCCGGCCCAGCTTTACCGATGTCTGACGGAATGAGGTCGGCGTTCAGCAACAGCTTGGAGAGGGTGATGGTGGAGTCCGCGCCGCTGCCGTTGTTCCTGTTGCTGCCATCCTTGGCGAACACCAGTTTCTTCTTGGCCTCTTCCAGCGCCCCCTCCACGGACTTGATGTAGTGGGCCAGGATCTCCTTGTCTCTGGGGACAAGGGGTGTTGTGATGCACAGTACTGTACTGTGTTATGTTATGTTGTGTTGTCTTGTGTTGTGTTGTACTGTACTGTACTGTATAGTACAGTGTTGCATTGTACTGTATAGTAGAGTCGAGTAGAACAGAACAGAGTCGAGTTATGTAGCGCAGAGTAGAGCACAGTATGGTACAGTACGGTATGGTACAGTTCAGTGCAGTGCAGTGCAGTGCAGTGTCATGTTGTGTCGTGTTGTGTCGTGTCATGTGGTGGAAGTGGTGACTGTCCCTGGATGCCTGTGCTGTTTCGTCCCAGTAAACTTGTCCTATATGTATTCTTGTTTTTGTAAGCGCTTAGGGCTTTGTTAAGATTAAGCGCCATAAACTCCCATTATTATTATTAGTAGTAGTAGTAGTAGTATGTCATGTAGTGTAGTGTAGTACAGTATAGTATTGTATGGTATAGTTTTGGATTGTACTGTTTTTCGCCACAACAGATTTCTCTGTGTGAAATTCAGGCAAAGCAGCACCATCCTTACTGATTTCTTTATTTTCTTCTCCTGTCTACAAGTGTATTTATTTTTACTATTAAACTGTTTTTTGTTGTTGTTTTTCAACAGAATTTCACCAGGGACAACCCTTCTGCTGCAATGGCAAGACAAGCTACATGGGCCCGTGGAAACTCTCTGGGAGACCACACATTTCACCTCAACTACTAATCTCCAAGTAAAATCAGTGAACGGGAAAAAGAAGGAAGCTTAACTCTCTCCATACGAACGGCGAAAGAGACGACGTTAACAGTGTTTCATCCTAATTACCATCATCAAAATATTGCAAGCGGAACGCTCTTATACTGAAGAGGTGAATGTTGACAAAGAATACCACAGTTCTGACGACGGAAGCTAAAGGTTGGGTCATTCAGACACCCACTGGACATCCGAGGGGTCTGTGTCGAGGAGAAGAGAGGACTGGCCGTACTGAGTGAGTTAAACAGCCCCAGCCTGTGACAACTCATTGGCAGAGGTGTGGAGGATGTCAACAGATGAACACATATATTCAGCTCAAGGGCTGCAATAGCCAGGTGGTTAAGCGATGGACTTTCAATTTGAGGGTCCAGAGTTTGAATCTCGGTAACGGTGCCTGTTGGGTAAAGGGTGGAGATTTTTCCAATCTCCCAGGTCAACATATGTGCAGACCTGCTTGTGCCCGAACCCTCTTAGTGTGTATGTGCAAGCAGGAGATCAAATACGCATGTTAAAGATCCTGTAATCCATGTCAGTGTTTGGTGGGTTATGGAAACAAGAACATACCCATCATGCACACCCCCAAAAACGAAGTGTGGCTGCCTACATGGTGGGGTAAAAACGGTCATGCAGGTAAAAGCCCACTTGTATATGTACGAGTGAACGTGGGAGATGCAGCTCACGAACGAGGAAGAAGAAGAAGAAAATCAAGGACTAACCTTGAAGTGTAAATGTCAAACAAGAAGAAGAAGAGATGTGGACAGTGTCCTTAGATGAACACCCATTTTTCAGCTGAAGGCAGCTAACATCAAAGTGTAAATGTCAAACAAGCAGAAGAGGTGTGAACAGTGTCCTTAGATGAACACCCATTTTTCAGCTGAAGGCAGCTAACATCAAAGTGAAAATGTCAAACAAGCAGAAGAGGTGTGAACAGCACCAGCGTTGGACAACTCACTTGGCTGCGGTGCGGAGGGCGTCCTCAGCATCCTTGAGGTTGGCCTGCAGGGATTTACGCTGAAACTCAAACTGCATGGCCTGTTTCCGGCACTGCTTCAGCTCCTGATCCTTGCGCCGAAGGTCCTCCTTCACTTCATTCAGACCCTGCACACACACACACACAAACACCAACCATGATGTACAGGTAATGCTTTTCCATTTGTGCAAATCTGTGGCAAAGGTCCTCCTCCACTTCACCCAGACCCTGCACACACACACACACACACACACACCAACCATGATGTACAGGTGATGCTTTTTCTTTCTTTTTTTCTTTTTTTTTTTCTTTTTTTTTTGCTGCCCCATCATCTGCCCCGTTTCAGTGGCATTACTCCCACGCCGCTCGTTTAGATTCCCCCATACACGGCCACACCCGGGTTCGTCCGTCGCAGTTCCAGCTTCTGCAGTCCACAGGGAACCGTCGATGTTAGGTCGCCAGGAGGCCACACACCAGAGGAGACCCTGCACTGCTGCTGAGTCACTTCAGTGGTGTTCAGTGGTGCCTGTTCTGTTTTAACGTACTTAGGACACCACCTATTAAGCCCCCTACTAACGACAATAATGGCTTAGTCGCGGAGCCAGACTGAGTGAGCGTCCCTCCCAGAGTGGAGACCGCCACCACGTCCCTCAAACAACAGCCCCCCATGAATCTGCCGACACTGACGACATTGACAGGACTCACCCCAAGCACGGAAGTGGAGGGGTATCAAAACTGAGGTCACCATGAGAGCAGGGCATGAAAGGCCACAGACTTTGAGACTATTTTGTTTATATTGATGACGATGAAGGAGGAGGATGACGATGATGATGACAATTGTGCAATAGAGGTCCATTTTGGTTTGGGACTGCGTGACAAGGCTGTACTCTACGCTTCCTGTCATAATGATATCCCACAGACACTTGCAGAGTTGGTCAAGTAATTAGAGCAACACACCCAAAGACGCGTCCTTGAAGTGGATGACACTTGACTGTGTGGTCCCAGTCTCCCCATTTAAGCCCACAGCACACTCAACACTGGGTAGGAGCCAGCCATGGGCCGAAAAACCCACCTCCGCTGGGATTCGAACCCGCATCCTCCCAGCCATGTCTGCGACGCTAACCACTTCGCCACGGCAGCTGGTAGGTGATGCTTTTTCCCTCTGTGAAAATCTGTCCATGGCTTGGTTGCGTAGGAGGTCTTAGCAGTGCATTGTTCCTTTTGCATTAACTCACAGAGTCCTGTGCCCAAGCACTGCACCGGCTTCACAATTTGTCTCCTAAAAATGGTTTTGACGTTCCTACATACGCATAAATGTAAGGGAAGGGAACAAACTTCTACAGTATTTCTGGATGCGTCCATGCGTATTTTGGATTTTAAATGTATTTTTTCTGCATTTTTTCCACATCAATATGGCATGGAAGCCTGCCGGGGCTGTAAACTCCCCAAGGTTAAATGGGTTAAGATTTTTCTTAAGTCTACACTAACTCCAAAGACCTTGGAAACTTCATGACCCAAAGTAAACTCAGCACTGCCAAGATCACTTGTGCAACCCAGCCCTGCGGAGATTTTCACACAGCTTATACACCATACACCCCTAAAAACTGAGTATGGCTGCCTACATGGCAGTGTAAAAATGGTCATTTACATAAAAGCCCACTCATGTACATACGAGTAAACGTGGGAGTTGCAGCCCACGAAGGAAGGAAAAGGAGAAGAAAAAACACCATACACACACATACACACACAATGGTCCCTGTTCATCTCAGACAGCCAGGGCTATTCATAACGCCTAAAAATGCACCCCTGGTGTTTTGAAAATGGAAAGAAGACACTGTTATCTTCATTAAACAGTTAACTGGGATGTTCTAAAAATTTCAAGAAGTAACAGTAAAAATACTTGAAATAATGTACCTGAGCTTCAGTCTGATGCCATGACTGTCAGCAATGAAGATGGTTTCCATTCACCACCTACATGAAGCCCCCCTTTCCCTCCATTCCCCATTATTCCTTTCTCTTCATTACTGTTTCCATGAAAACATGTGTCCATTCTTCAGCTCAGAAAACCTAGATGATTGTTACTAGAAATCATGCCCGCCTTTGTCTGTGTGCAGCAATGCAGATTTTTATCACAGTGTGCAGCATTAGAGTGACCATCTGGAGGTAGTCTGGGAACTATTAGAATAATGGTAAAAGAGTCCCTGAGACCCCAAGATTTTGTACTTCTTCGTTCATGGGCTGCAACTCCCACGTTCACTTATAAGTACATGAGTGGGCTTTTACATGAATGACCATTTTTACCTCACCAAGTAGGCAGCCTTATTCCATTTTCGGGGATGTGCATGCTGGTTATGTTCTTGTTTCCATAACCCAACAAACGCTCACATGGATTACAGAATCTTTTATGTGGGTATTTCATCTTCCACTTGTGAATACACATGAAGGAGGTTCAGGCACAAGCAGGTCTGCACGTATGTTGACCTGGGAGATTGGAAAAATCTCCACCCTTTACCCACCAAGTGCCATTACTGATGATTCGAACCCAGGACCCTCAGATTGAAAGTCCAACGCTTTAACCATTGAGCTATTGCACCTGTCGATTTTTTACTAATCAGAGGCCCTGAGAATGCGAACACCACCCACATACACACACACAGACTTTCCTACCGTCATGGCCTCCGACAGTGTCTGTTGATTCTGCACGCCCTGCGTGTCACTGAGGTCCAGACGGGCGGTCAGCTCTTGCAGCTGGCGACTCTGTTCCTGGAGGATCTGCTGGGCCGTCTGCTCCCTCTGCAGGGCCTCGTTCAGCTCCTCGCACACACGCTCAAACTTGTCCATCGTGACCAGCTTCACAGACTGCTGGCCACAAAACACACAAAGATAGTGTTGCAAGCATGCCTACCCCCAAATTTGCTTTTCAGGAACAACATGCGTTAGAATCAGGGACAGGGTATTATTTTCAGGAACATCTCAGCAAATATACAACAGTTGTCTTGACAGCCAGAAGCAATGGTTGTAAACTTGAAACAATGTTTTAAAAGTTGGTGCTTATCCGCATTGTTCTTGCCGAAGTTAGTTCACTGGGGACGGAAACCAAGTGGACTTTCACAAAATGGCTTCAGTACTGTTCGGACAGTTTTGGCTTTTCACGAAATGGCTTTGGTAATATTCAGCAGCATTTTCATAAGTCTTTTACAAAGTGTCTTTGGCAGTGGTCGGAAAGCCATCTAAGAGTACATTTGTACCCACTAGATACTTTAGAAAAAAAAATGTTCTGGTCAGATTTGTTTATTTTCTGGGACATGCAGCAAATATCCGTATTTCCGGGACACCCCGTCCATTTTATCAATTTCCGGGACAAATATGGGCCCTCATTAACGGTAGAAATGCCTGTCGTTGGTGTGATGTGCTTTGCAGAGAAAGATAAAATTCTTTTTTTTATGCTTCTACCCAGATAAAACACATTTCTTTTCTCTTTGCTTCTTACCCATCAGTCTCATGGCCAAACAGATCTGACCAATACAATATAAATATCTTCAAAATTATTCCAACCATAGGGCCAAACTCAGAGGGTATTCTTTATTGTTTTCTTCTTTTTTAGCTATCAAATCAAATCCATTTGAAAAATACAACATATAAAAATACTCTCTGAGCATCTGTCTGATGAATACCAAAACATACATCTTCAATATTATTCCAGCCAACAGGTCAAACTCGTGAGATTTGAAATCTAAAAAAAAAAAAAAACACACTTAAATCTTATCATACCCACAGAATTCATTTCTTTATTCAAAGCCAGCAAATCAAATCCAATTGACAATTTCAATATACACACCTTCAAAATTATTCCAATTACAAGGACAAACAAAAAATTATAATCAAAACACCTTCAACAATATTCCAGCCATACGGACAAATCAGAAAAAAAAAAGTCTGATCATACTCATATGTGTTTTTTGTTTTGTTTTAAAGAATTAAGAGTCAATAATTACAACAACAAAAAAAGTCTAATCAAAACAACTCCAAACATATTCCAGCCATAAGGACAATAATAAAGTATTTACGTCGCGCTGAATCTTGTGCTGAAATAAATTAAAGTGCTTTCGCACCAATCATTCACACAGATGCATAACTCTAAACTTGAGAAACTGAAGACAAAGAAAAGGAAGTGGAGGGTAGGAGGCTATCTTGGAAAGAGGTGGGTTTTAAGGCCAGAGTTGAAAGAGCTGAGTGAGGAGACCTCACCTGAAGGAATAAATCGGAGAGAAAAAATGACGTCCAATCATACACAGATGTTGTTTCTTTTAATCCTTTCACCACCAGTCAATTTAGAGTGCAAAATTCCCTTGTGTTATAAACACAGAAAATACTGTGTCTAAGAATAGCTGGGGATTCCCCTTGTGATGCGAAGAAAATATGACCTGTCCTACCGCCGACCATAAAGAACAGTAGGTTCATGGATAACAGACCCATGATCTGGTCACCCTTCACTGACACGGGTCTTCAACCTAGCTGCAGCATAAATGCAAGTTTGGCAGTGAAAGGGTTAAAGAAGTGAAAGTCTCCCAACACCCACAAAGACAACACGCCCAGAGCACCTGCTGGAGACCAGAGGGGGCGGCGGGGCCCTGTGGGATGGATCCCAGGCCCGCAATCTGCGCCTTGAGTCCTCCCAGCTCCTTCAGCAGCTGCCTCCTCTCCACCTCCACCGTGTGCAGCCTCTGGGTGAAGTCCAGGATGTGGTTCTGCAGGGCGATCAGCAGGTCCTGACACAAGGGACACCACCACCACTGTTAATCATGTTGCTGAAAAACCTTCAAATCAAATCAAATCAAATTATGGTGCTTGGAGCCTTGCCGACCACTAAGGCCACCTCAAGGCTATCGCCACATCAGCATCTACTTCAAGACAAGGGTAAAAAAAAAAAAAGTACAATAAAAACTAGTCACCACTTCAAGCTTTTCACTCAAAGTTTTAAAACCTTCCTAAAGTTTAAAACATTAAATCTGATTAAAAATGTTCACTTCTTTCCAGAAGTCCATCAGCGTCCACGGAGGGACATCACGAAACAAAGTCTTCAGAGAATCCCCCATGTAATGTCTGTGTCTAACGTCATGCAGATCACAGCAGTCAAGGAGCACGTGTTTCATGGTGAGAGGCTCATCACAGGGAATACATCGAGGGGCCTCCTCCCCCTTCAACAAGTAAGAATGAGTAAAGAAAAGTGTGCCCCATGCACAGTCTGCACAGCACAGACTTCTCCTTTCGATTCTTTACCACCAATGGGAAGGTCTCTTTTAGGTGTGGATGAATTTGGAACAACTCGTTGTCCATCTGGAATCCTCAACAGCCTGACACAAGGGAGATCACCACCACTGTTGATCATGTTGCTGACAGCCTGACACAAGGGACATCACCACCACTGTTGATCATGTTGCTGACAGCCTGACACAAGGGACATCACCACCACTGTTGATCATGTTGCTGACAGCCTGACACAAGGGACATCACCACCACTGTTGATCATGTTGCAGACAGCCTGACACAAGGGACATCACCACCACTGTTGATCATGTTGCTGACAGCCTGACACAAGGGACATCACCACCACTGTTGATCATGTTGCTGACAGCCTAACAAAAGGGACATCACCACCACTGTGATCATGTTGCTGACAGCCTGACACAAGGGACATCACCACCACTGTTGATCATGTTGCTGACAGCCTGACACAAGGGACATCACCACCACTGTTGATCATGTTGCTGACAGCCTAACAAAAGGGACATCACCACCACTGTTGATCATGTTGCTGACAGCCTAACAAAAGGGACATCACCACCACTGTTGATCATGTTGCTGACAGCCTGACACAAGGGACATCACCACCACTGTTGATCATGTTGCTGACAGCCTAACAAAAGGGACATCACCACCACTGTTGATCATGTTGCTGACAGCCTGACACAAGGGACATCACCACCACTGTTGATCATGTTGCTGACAGCCTGACACAAGGGACATCACCACCACTGTTAATCATGTTGCAGACAGCCTGACACAAGGGACATCACTACTGGTAAACTATTCAACCCTGAGGAGTTAACAGCCTTGGCAGGCTTCCATGCCATGAAAAAAACAACAACATAAAATACACTGTTTTTCAAAAAAAAATTACATGTGGACACATCTGGAAATACTGTAGAAGTGCCTTCCATTTCTTCACAGTTTATGCATATGCAGGAATGTGAAAACCATTTTAATGAGGCGAATTTCAGCGTCAGAGCAATGCTCGGGAGCAGGGCTGAGTGAGTTAATCACGTTGCTGACACCCTGACACGAGGGACATCACCACCACTGATCATATCGTGTTGCTGACAAGCCCAGCCGACAGCAAGGGGATGAATCTACTCACACAAAGAAAAGCTCAGGCCCATGCATAAATGTTGATTAGAGAGACAGAAACATCTCACATATACCTACATATACCTGCCCCCTTCCCCCCCCCCCCCCCACCCCTCCTTCCCCCACTTTTTAGTTTGGTCTCAAATGTCATTTTTAGTGAGAAGTTCAACTGAAACAGACACACACACACACACACACACTGTCTCACCATAAACGAGATGCATCTCAAATCAACAACTTATACAGCTATGTGTCTTCATTAACACAGACTAAACAACTCATGAAAATGGACAAAATGAGAGAAAAACACCAACCTGCACACCGTCTCAAAAAACAAAACAAACAAGAGAGGCAAGGCCTTCAAGACTCACTTGTGATAAATTAAGTCCCCTAGCATTAATTAGAGTAATTTCCCTTTTTTACTATCTGCACCAAAACGTTTGCAAAATAAATAAAAATTCCATGCTTAGCAAAAGAAGTTCCTCTTTGAACAAAAAATGATAATAATGACTCCTCTTGTTGTTGTGTTAGAATAAGAGTCAAAGTGCCAAGTTTAGAGAATACAAAAAATATAAATATAACAGTAAATGCAGTTTGCATATTATTAGGCTTCTTTTTTTTCTCTTTTTTTGTGCCCTATCCCAGAGGTGCAATATTGTTTTAAACAAGATGACTGGAAAGAACTGAATTTTTCCAATTTTTATGCCAAATTTGGTGTCAACTGACAAAGTATTTGCAGAGAAAATGTCAATGTTAAAGTTCACCACGGACACGACACACAGACACACGGACACACACACACACACACAGACAACCGAACACCGGGTTAAAACATAGACTCACTTTGTTTACACAAGTGAGTCAAAAACCAACAACAACAACAACAACAACAAAAACCACACCCTTACCTGGGAAGAGGCCACAAAGTCTTTCTCCATGATGTTCTTCCCCTGCAGTCTGCGGGCCAGGGTTCGGCCCAGGCGGCCGGCGAGGGAGCGACGGTCGCGGGTAGAGGCCACGGGGTGCAGCCCCACGGAGGGAAAGAACTGGCCCATGTGATCCATCAGCTTGGAGAAGGACGACTTGGCCGCCGACACCAGCGCTCGGTGCTCCACCGCCTCCCCTGATCGGATGATGAGAAGAGGTGAGGACTTTAAAAGGCGGGCCAGTCAACATGGATAATGAAAAGTGGTGATAACTTTACAGGCATGCCGGTCAACATGAAAAATGAGAAGTGGTGGGCAATATCTATATTTCTTCCCCCCCATGTTCTTTCCATTCAGTTTTGTTCGTGAGACGGAAAAATCGTAAGTTTGTTTGAATAACATTGCAATACATACTCCACATTTCTCCCCCTGTCAAGAGGCGTAAAGATGGCCAGTCAAAGAGTGGCGGGGAAGAAATGTAGAGTATATATTACAATGCTATTAACCAATTTACAACTTTTCCATCTTATAAACGGAAAAGTACAGGGCAAGAAATGTGGATATTGCCAAGTGGTAATACCTTTACAGGCATGCCAGTCAACATGAATAATGAGAGCCTTTGATACCTTTGTAGGCATGCCAGTCAACATGGATAATGAAAAGTGGTGATAACTTTACAGGCATGCCGGTCAACATGAAAAATGAGAAGTGGTGGGCAATATCTATATTTCTTCCCCCCCATGTTCTTTCCATTCAGTTTTGTTCGTGAGACGGAAAAATCGTAAGTTTGTTTGAATAACATTGCAATACATACTCCACATTTCTCCCCCTGTCAAGAGGCGTAAAGATGGCCAGTCAAAGAGTGGCGGGGAAGAAATGTAGAGTATATATTACAATGCTATTAACCAATTTACAACTTTTCCATCTTATAAACGGAAAAGTACAGGGCAAGAAATGTGGATATTGCCAAGTGGTAATACCTTTACAGGCATGCCAGTCAACATGAATAATGAGAGCCTTTGATACCTTTGTAGGCATGCCAGTCAACACGAATAATGAGAAATGGAGATATCTTTACAGGCAGGCCGATCAACATGAATAATGAGAAGTGATGATACCTTTACAAGCATGCTAGTCAACATGAATGATGAGAACCATTGATACCTTTATAGGCATGCCAGTCAACATAAATATTGATAAACGGTGATACTTTTACAGGCATCCGATCAACATGAATAACAAGAAAGGGTGATACCTTTACAGGCATGCTAGTCAACATGAATAATAAGAAGTGGTGATACCTTTACAGGCAGGGCGATCAACATGAATAATGAGAAGTGGCGATACCTTTAAATGCATGCCAGTCAACATGGATAATGAGAAGTGGTGATAACTTTAAACAGATGCCACATATCCAGTCAACATGAATAATAAGTGGCAATGCCTTTAAACAGATGCCGAATATCCAGCCAACATGAATAATGAGAAGTGGTGATGCCTTTTAAGGCATGCCTAATATCCAGTCGACCACAGGACTTTTAACATCATCCACATGCGAATAACAAAAAATGGTGATGCTTTCAAACTCAGGTGTGATATTCAAATCACCCAACATGTGATGATATGATCATTTACACACAAAAAATATGAAGCACACAATTGATGAGACAATCATTTGCATACAAATGACAAGAACCAAGAACTCATGTGTGATACCTAACAGACCACACTATTAATGGTATGATCAATCACATGTTTGTTTTGCAATTTACATGCCCGTTTTGTGTCTGAAGCCAAAAATCGACCTTCAGGAAGTAAACAGGAACAGATGGGAAGCAAGGCTTTGTGTAGCAAAACTGAAGATACCTATAATCTATAAACAAGTGTCCAACACGAGTTGTATATGGAAGGGGAAGTGGAATCATGAGATTCGTCTCACCTCTCTGCTCAACAAAGTCTCATGGAGGGTGTAGCTACATTCCCACCGAATATACAGAGTTGTTCCCACCAAATATACAGAGCATGTTGAACATAATAATAATAATAATATTGATAACAATCCTACCAAATATACAAAGTATGTTGAACATAACTATCAGAATAATTTCAATCCTGCCAAACATACAGAGAATATTGAACAACCCCACCAAACACACAGAATATGCTGAACAGACTCTTATCAACAGTACCGCTGTCACTCTACCTTCATCCTTGATGCGATGCGCCGCGTCCGTGACGTCGGCCATGCAGGCAGCGACCGTGTCGGCCAGAGAGGAACTGGTCAGCCATCCCAGCAGCTGGGTCTGTCCCTGGGGAGCTCCGCTGGTGGGAGGCAGGGTCATCTCACTGTCATCCAGAGCTGACTGGTCTCCGTCAGGACCTACATTGGCTGGGAGGGGGAAGGGGGAAGACAGAAATATTCTTGCAACTTCTTGTGACCGTTTGAGCATCGTTTTATTCGTTTGTCAAGTTTTTATGCATGTATCTTTTAATCTTCTAAATGTCATTGTACAGCACATACAGCTCTGTAGTCACACGCTGCAAAAATATTCTCTGATGATAATAACGATATTTTCAAAAACCAACTTTAACTGAGAGAAAGCTGATTCAAATAAAAAAAGAACTATTCATGTAACTATTTGTAAGAATCAGCTTCAGCTGACAGAAATCACCCCACCCCCCACAAAAAAAGACATATTCATGTCACTATTCATTTAAAGTCAGCTTCAAATGAAAGAAATTGGACACTGATCTGTTTTGATATTGTTCATATTACACATAATAATGGTCAAATTCAGTAGAGTTTTTTCAATCTCCCAGGTCAACAGAGTGCAGACCTGCTAGTGCCTCAGCCCCCTTTCTGTAAAAAAAAAAACACACACACACACAACATCAAATAAGCACACTGAAGATCCCATAATCCATGTCAACATTCCACAGAACATATTCAGCAAACACACCACCCCTGAAAACAGAGTATGGCTGCCTACATGGTGGGGTAAAAATGGTCATGCACTTAACTGCCCATTCTTAATACAAATGAACGTGGGAGCTATACTGTACATGCACATGAACATAGCTTTTTCTTACACTTACCTGTCCACACTGATGACGTTACACACATGACTTTTTTTTACCCTGCCATGTAGGCAGCCATACTCCATTTTTTGGGGTGTGCATGCTGGGTATGTTCTTGTTTCCATAACCCCCCCGAACGCTGACATGGATTACAGGATCTTCAACGTGCGTATTTGATCTTCTGCTTGCATATACACACGAAGGGGGTTCAGGCACAAGCAGGTCAGCACATAATTATGTTGACCTGGGAGATAGGAAAAATATCCACCATTTACCAACCGTTACCGAGATTCGAACCCGGGACCCTCAGATTGAAAGTCCAACGCTTTAACCACTCGGCTATTGCGCCCGTCATCTCAGCACAACAAACCACAGGTGTGCAGACTCACCCACACCAGCACCGCCCGGTGCCAGCTTCAGCCCCCCGGTGCACACCAGAATCCCGTTGCCAGCAGCAACGGAGTCGTAGGACACGAAGCAGCGGCAGCACTGTCGCCCAAGGCGTATGAGGCGGTGGGCGGCCATGACGGTAATGGCCCCCACACGGAACTGCAGCAGGCGGTTACGCTGCTGCCCCGGCCGGCGGTCCCTCTCGGGGGTGTCTGGAGACTGTGAGGAGCATTGGTTCGGTTTTGTGGTTGTCTTTAGTGTGTGTGTGTGTGTGTGTGTGTGTGTGTTGTGTGTGTGTGTGTGTGTCAGTGCCTGGTGTGTGTGTGTGTGTGTGTTGTGTGTGTGTGTGTGTGTGTGTAGATCATTGTGTGAATGTAAGTGTAAACCAGGCCTCTGAAATGTTCAGGTTTTGTGCGCACAAGATTCCAAGCATGTGTGTATGTGTGGGTATGTGTGTGTGCATACGCGCACATATAAATGGTTCAGCTATACGGTTACTGTTTCTGTGTGCATATATCATATATAATGAATGTGTGTGTGTTTGAGTAAATATAAAAAAACTAAATAAACAGATAAATAACTATTTAAAAAAACCCAAAAAAACAACAACCAATAACGAGATCAACACCTTTAGCAGATCCCTTCTTTCACAACTCACCTGCGTCAGCTCCGTGTTGAGCACGTTGACCAGGTACCGCGCACGCTCCCGGCAGTTGTCCCACACCGTCATCTGATCCTCCAGAATGTGTCGCTGCACCGACAGCGCGTTGAAGCGCGCGTACATGGGGTACACAGCCCCGCACAGCAGGGCGCACGCCGTCAGCAGCGTCCGGGATCGAGTCTCCGCCTCCGTCAGCTGTTGGCGAAGCGCCAAGCACTCTGCCTCCAAGCCCTGCTGAACGCTGCCGGTCGCCCGCATCTTCTCCCACGCCTGGTCCGCCATCGCCTGGCTTTTCTGTGAGGTTAGCGGTGGGAATATCTCAGGATTTTGCTCATAATAATAACAATAATGATAATAATAATGATATAATGATTACAATAATGCAGCCTCACAGTCAGGACTTTGCTAATGATAATAATAATAGCAATGACAATAATAATGCAGACTCACACTCACACCTCATGGGAGCTGGTGGTGTTTGCAATAAAAGTTATTTTACAATAAAAGTTATACATACATAAAGGTATTTGCATTTATGTACGACGTACTGTACACAAACAAGCATGTGCACACACAAACATGTAAACAAACACACACGCGCGCACGTGCACACACACACACACACACACACGCACACACACACACAGAGCAGAAGTTCAAGAAGCACATTAGTCAATAAGATGGTGGACAGAATGGAATCCTTGTTGCCAGATATCACATCTTCAAACGTACTGATGTATACCACATAAAGGACAGTCGCTTAACACAGCCGGTGTGGGTAACTATATAATAAAACACAGCAACATTACTATCCGTTGACGGCCTTCCTCTCTAGGAACTCTGGGATACCTTGCTACAACGAATGATATTTTGTTGTATGGAAACGTTTGTTGCTCTGGACACAACGGTGTGTTTTGAGAGACTTTTCCAACAGAACTGGGGAATCCATGTGATGGAACAAGAAGGGCAAGTTTGTTCCCTTCTACTGGGCCTGGATAGAAGGAGCGCTGATACTGGGATTTTTTGTTTCTTTGAGGAACCATCAGCACTATGGAATCAGCGGCTGAGTGTGAAGTTCTTGAAGGAGTATAGACAGCAAACAAGTCACAAAGGTATGTGGCAGGGTTTGGGGTGTCAGGGGAGGAAGGGTAGGGGGAACTGTGTGTTTTACCTAAAGGAATGCAGTAACATCTCATGACATGCTGATGTCATAAAGCTTGCGGCAGACCACGTACGAAGAAATGGGATAAAAGTATGCTCACACACTGGTGCACTGTCATGGAAATGAAAAGCAGAAAATGCTAACTCACACACACGCAAGTGCACTCTCGGGAACACATACCCGACACAATCACAGCACACTACTGCTTACTGTGGTCTGAGTTCAAATCTTGAGGCCTGGGAAGAAGGACAGGTGTCCCTACCTTGGTGCGTGACTGCAGGTCTGACAGGAGCTGGGCGTAATGCTGCTCCATCTCCTCCTTCTGCTTGTTCCAGGCCGACTCCCGGTCCTTGGACAGCTGGGTCAGTCGCGACAGCTGCTCCTCGTGCTGCTTCTGCAGCTCCGCCACCACCTCGTCCCTCGACTTGAGGTTGTCCGTCAGGTTCTTCAGCTGGGGCATCGCCACAAGCAAGATTCCGTTCATTACAACTCTCACACCTTTACCTTCAAATGTCTACTTTTTGACTCACTTGTGTAAACAAAGTGAGTCTATGTTTTAACCCAGTGTTCGGTTGTCTGTGTGTGTGTGTGTGTGTGTCCGTGTGTCTGTGTGTCTGTGTGTCCGTGGTAAACTTTAACATTGACATTTTCTCTGCAAATACTTTGTCAGTTGACACCAAATTTGGCATAAATATAGGAAAAATTCAGTTCTTTCCAGTCATCTTGTTTAAAACAATATTGCACCTCTGGGATGGGCACAAAAATTTTTTTAAAAAAAGAAGCCTAATTATATGCAAACTGCATTTACTGTTATATTTATATTTTTTGTATTCTCTAAACTTGCCACTTTGATCTGATATTCTGACCCAACAACAAGGGCAGTCATTATTATCATTTTCTGTTCAAACAGGAACTTCTTTTGCTAAGCATGGAATTTTTAATTATTTTGCAAACGTTTTGGTGCAGATAGTAAAAAAGGGAAATTACTCTGTAATTAATGCTAGGGGACTTAATTCATCACAAGTGAGTCTTGAAGGCCTTGCCTCTCTTGTTTTCTTTTTTTTTTTTTATAGGTTGTCCATCAGTTTCTTCAGCCAGGGCATCAGTAAAAAAGAAGATTCAGTTAATTACAACTCGCACGTTTTACCCTTGTCTACTTTTCTTTTAGGCTGTGTTCTGTTGGGGTATCAGAAACAAACAAGATTCGGTTAATAACAACTTTCCCAGGTTTACCTTCAATTGTCTACTTTTCTTTGAAACAAGCAAGATCTGGTTCATTACAACTTTCACATTTTTACCTCCAACTGTCTTCTTTTTTTTTTCTTTTTTTTGGGGGGGTTGTCCATCAAGTTCTTCTGTTGGGGTATTAGAAACAAACCAGACTCTCAAACAAACTCTCAAAGTTTTGCTTTCATTTTCTACCTTTCTTTGAGGTCATCCTTTATCTTCTTTAACTGAGGCGTCAGAAGCAAACAAGACCTGGTTAATTACAACTCCAACGTTTTTATCTTTAAACTCAAATGCAATGTTTTGGTTTTTTAGAACACAGCTGACGGCAGTCACTGAAAGGTTCACCAACACAATCAGACTGCTCCCTAATTTTTACCTTCAAAGTCAAGCATGGGGTTTTGGTTTTTAATTACAGTGATCAAGCTCTTAAAACGGCTCACTGATACATGCAGACTTGATGTTAATGGCCTTAACTCAAACACAGTACTCTAATCTTTAAAAACAATATTTCAGTTTTCTCAACAACTTAGTTTCACCAGTACAAAGTGATCAGATTACAAACCCCAAACATTTACACTTTAAATGGATATTTCATTTTTTAAACACAGTAATTTTCTCACCAGTACAAGTAAACTACAGTAACGAGCTTCAGTTTTTCACCCTAAATCAAAATGTTTAGGTTTTTCATATAGTTCACAGTTTCATTCATCTAAGGGTTTTGAGTATGTGTATATCTGTGAATGTGTGTGTATGAGTGTGAGTGTGTGAGAGAGAGAGAGAGAGTGTGTGTGTGTGTGTGAGTGTGAGTGTGTGTGTGAATGTGAGGAAATTCTGATTTGAGGGAAGGTATGATTTAAAAAAACAAAACAAAAAAACCTAAAAAAACCCAACCATATTTAACAAATCAAGTTACCAAATTTCATTAATATCATTATCTCCAAAAAATATTCTAACGCACACACATACTCACAAACGTGTCTCCCCCACCCTCTCTCTGGTTGCGAAAATGTCAGTACAACAAACAGTTAATCTGACAATAAATGGTTTCAGTCAGTCAGTGTGAATGTGAGTGTGTTTGTGAGTATGGGGCGGGGGGGGTGTGTGCACACATATGCAAGCATGAGTGCATGTGTACATTCATGTGTGCGTGCATGCATGCGTGCAAGTGTTCGTACAAGTTTGTGAGAGTGCACATCTTCAAGCCAAAAACAAACAAGCACAGCAGCTGACCAACAATCTGACCTTTTCCTCAACTCTGTTGAGTATGTGTATATCTGTGAATGCATGTGTGTGTGTGTTTGTGTGTGCGTGTGTATGCGTGTGTGTGTGAGCACACGCGCGCACGCATGTGCAAGTGTGAACGCATGTGTGCGTTCATGTGTATGTGTGTGTTCGTGCATGCAAGCATTCATGCCTGTTTGTGAGAGTGCACATTCCCTGACCAAAACAGGCACAGCTCCCCTGTGGACTGTTGGCTCTGGGGACTGCGACGGACGAACCCAGGTTGGGCTGTGTATGGGGCACTCAGAATGAGCGGCATGGGATTAACGCCACTGAAACGATGCAGATAATGGGGCAGCAAAACAAAAAAACAACAAGAGAGGCAAGGCCTTCAAGACTCACTTGTGATAAATTAAGTCCCCTTGCATTAATTACAGAGTAATTTCCCTTTTTTACTATCTGCACCAAAACGTTTGCAAAATAAATAAAAATTCCATGCTTAGCAAAAGAAGTTCCCGTTTGAACAAAAAATGATAATAATGACTGCTCTTGTTGTTGTGTCAGAATATCAGATCAAAGTGCCAAGTTTAGAGAATACAAAAAATATAAATACAACAGTAAATGCAGTTTGCATACAATTAGGCTTCTTTTTTTAATTTTTTTTTTGTGCCCATCCCAGAGGTGCAATATTGTTTTAAACAAGATGACTGGAAAGAACTGAATTTTTCCTATTTTTATGCCAAATTTGGTGTCAACTGACAAAGTATTTGCAGAGAAAATGGCAATGTTAAAGTTTACCACGGACACACACACACACACACACACAGACAACCGAACACCGGGTTAAAACATAGACTCACTTTGTTTACACAAGTGAGTCAATAATGGTCAAATTCAGTCGAGTTTTTTCAATCTCCCAGGTCAACAGAGTACAGACCTGCTAGCGCCTCAGCCCCCTGAGTCAATCAAGCACAGCTGACCAACAGTCTCACCTTCTCCTCAGCTCTGTTGAGGGCGTCGACGGTGCTGCCCACCTGTTCGTACACCATGTGGGTCAGGTCCCCCCAGGACAGCTGGCTGAGGGGTCTGTCCTGCTGGGCCACCAGCACCCGCCCCGCCAACAGCCGCTGGTACAGGCCGTGCAGGAACGCCTGCTTCTCCTGGAATCAGCCAGCCAGGGGGGGTGGGGTAAACTAGGCCTATGGTTTGCTCTGTTTGGCCAAATTTCGCGCGGCTAACAGTGAAAAGACGCCCCTCTTAGTCTGGCCCGCTCTTAGCCAATCAAACGCCTCTAACAGCTATAAGCGCTGAATCATTCCGTGGCCATGAATGAAAAGCCCCATGAGAACCACGGCGGAGACGCGGGGACGGACGGGCGGGCATTCGAGTTTGACATGGTAAGTATATGTAAACACCAAACATGGAGTATAATACAAACTCCTCCTTTTGGTGTCATATACTGTACCATGTCAAACTGATGCAGAATTTAAAGCAAATGGAGGAGGGCAACGCCTACTGGTTCGTATGGGGAGCCCTTGAAACTGAGACGGCAGTGTTAGCCGCGACAAAGGAAATCCCCTTGGAACCGTCAGCCCTGGTCATACGGAAATCCCGGAGGTAGAAGTTGATGAAGGGATTCTCCGACCGCCAGAAGGCTGCCTCCAAGACATGCTGCAGTGGTACCGAGTGCTGGAGGGGGGGTGGGGCATGAAGCATGGCTGTATATACAACACAGCAAGTTTAAGGACTCCCCTCCCCCACCACGCCCCTAAACTTGCGTTTAACTCATTCTACTCCAGGTACATAACTCGTACCAAAACTTGTACTGTGATTACTTCCCCTGTCGACCAGGTATGAGCATTCTCGTACCAAAACACTGTTCTAATTTCGTTCATTCTTGCTTGGTACAGTTGGCATTCTAAACTGAACCATTTATGGGATTCCAGAAGCATGAAAACGAAGCATTGTTTCACTTACTAAATCAACAATTCTCTATCAATTTTCAATGTTTTAGTGAACCAGCCTGTTTCTTTCTGCAGTGGTTTCATGTGGAGCTGGTCCAGGGGAGCTGTAGCAGGAATGTAGCTGTGGGGCAGAATGAGTTAATCAAACATATTTACCGTGACCTACTGCTGCAGGCTCCGGCAGGGGTCTGGATTCCTATCCTGTTCATACTGTTAGTCTGCCCATGCAGAGAAATCGACAGTAGCTGAGGCATGTAGCCTCCCTTGGTAACTTATCTCCCTTGTATGAACGGAAGCAGCTGCCTCTTTTTCCCTCAGCCGTCTTGATTTCCTGCCTGTCCTGTGTTTGTGGCTACGTTTGATTGTTTTGCTTTTTTTACATTTTCTCCTTTTCTGTCCTTTCACTGACTCCTTGTCTTTGCATGTAACCACGTTTTCACGACAGAATACAAGACTGCGTCAATCGGTTGGGTAATCAGGCCAAAAGTAAGCCCAGATCGAACTTGATTGACACACACACACAATTCTAATATTCCACAAAACTTTGCCAGGAACAACCTTTTTGTTGGTGTGGGTTCTTTCACAAGTGCTAAGTGCATGCTGTACACGGGACCTTGGTTTATCGTCTCATCCAAAACGTAAGCGCCCAGATCCCCACTCAGGGTGTAGTTGAGGGGGGGAGTAAAAATCCAACCGTACTGGATTCAAATCAATGGACACTCAATTCCCAATCAAGTGCATCACCTCAAGGCCACAGCTCCATTATCTGCCACAAGTAAGCAAGCTTTTGGACACATGCAGGTCCTTCGTTCAATCCGAATGCAGTGCATCAGATTATCTTCCCCTCCATAACACTCTTAATACTGATATGGATGTTAGTCCTTCAGAATGGAGGGAAAAAATAGAAAAGCTTATTCAAAACCAACAGAAGACATCATGCATAAAATGCATTTTGAGTACACAAAGGAAGCCACATGAGGATGTTTATGTTTAGATTATATTTTCAATCAAAATCCAGTTTTATAAGAAATAGATGTCTGTAAATTTCACACACACACACACATATATGATCACACATCACACACACACACACATATGCTCGCATATCACACACACACACACACTGCTCACACATCATTCTTACACTGATACATTTAAATCATTCTCAGTCTCACATATCGTTCTCACACACACATACTCAAAGGCACAAACAACCATACTTAGACAACTCGTGGAACATACCTCATTTTCTTGCTTCTGTCTTTTCACCAACTTCATGATCTGAAAGAGAAAAACAGCAGACCGTCTCACTAAGTTACTGCAAAAATCAAAGCAAAATCTAACAACTTTCCAACAACTGATCAGGAAACGAATGATGAGCGCCCAGTGGCAGCCGTAGGCAGCCTGTGGTGCAAATGTCCCCGTGTATGTAAAGCGCTTAGAGCTTGGTCTCTGACCGAGGATAGGCGCTATATAAGTATCCACATCAATCAATCAAACTAACTCCCATAAGATGAATGGTCTCAAAGTGTTTTTTCACCTTCTGCAGACAAACAGGAAAGCAACACACATACACATGTGCATGCTCACACATGCACACACACACACACACACACATACACAAACAACTCACAAAAACGACACAAATGCAAAAACAAAAACACATACTCAGAATATCAACATGAATCTATACTGCACTACATTTTCTACATAGTGCTTTAGGCCCTTTACAAGAAACAGCTAACAGAATCACACACAAATTGTACCACACACACACACATACACACACACTCGCAAGTGTGGCCAAAACACACACAAATAATACACACACATAAAAAGTACACAAGAACAATGGAACAGAACTGGGGTGTTTTACATTCGTTTAAAGGAGGTTTTCAGGGAAGTATTAGTATCAGTATCAGTATCAGTAGCTCAAGGAGGCGTCACTGCGTTCGGTCAAATCCATATACGCCACACCACATCTGCCAAGCAGATGCCTGACCAACAGTGTAACCCAACGCGCTTAGTCAGGCCTTGAGAAAAAATAAATAAAATAAAATAAAATAAAATAAAATAACAAAGTCTTGATAAAGTGAAAGAAGAAGAGTGCCTGATCTGTGTGTGTGTGTATGTGTGTGTGTGTGTGTGTGTGTGTATGCTGGATAGTGTGCTATATAAGTATCCATTATTATTATTATTATTATCATCTGCAGCAGAGGAAGCTGGTTTCAGACAGCTGGGCCATGAAAAGGGAAAGAAAGCTGACCAAAGGACTTTGTTCTGAAAGAAAGGATGTGAAGAAGACAACAGGACTATTCAGAAAAGAAGAAAAAAAGAAAAAAAGGACAATGACAATAATAATAATAATGAATATTTGGATGCACCATCTCTGGAGAGCCCAGACTGTTTTACAAACACAATTACACATACATACTTTGACGTGGATACATATCATAACATTCATTTGCTAATAGTATAAGCATCACAAAATAAACAGATCACACACACACACACACACACACACACACACACACAAACACACATACACACAAACACACACACACACCAGTTGGTATCCTCCTTTGATGTGTTATAATTAATGTTGTTATTTATATTTACACTGTTGTAGGTCTCTACCTGCCACAGGTACCATGTAACCCTGTGCTACCTGTCACATGCGGGCAGATGGAGCTCGACAGCCCGGGAAGGCAGTCCATCTAAGACAAGGAAAAGTCTGAAGTAAAACCCATGAAGTGCTAAGGAATGCAGGACAGTCTCGACATGCATTGACCCTGGGTCCATGGCCATGTCCCGACTTTCAGTAGCCGCGCCCCCGTGCCTCCGAGGAAGGTTTTTGAGCCAGAGGCTAGGACAAGGACAGTCTGATATAAAACCTACGACCTGAGGACCTCACTGTCACCGTCCCAGCTTGCTAGGCTATGGCAGATGAACCACGGGTGTAAAGGGTGGGGCCAGTACTGCGCACACTGCACTCCACCTAAAAATTCCATTGCGCAGGCTTGAAGGACACGTTAGAAGGAGGAAGAACCACGACGCTGCAGCCGCGAACCCAGACCAGACTTTCCCTTGCAACCGCTGCGGCCGACTCTGCTTTTCCCGCATTGGCCTTGTCAGCCATGAGCGTGCCTGCATCAGACGTGGACAACGCCCTTCCTAGATCTTCGTTAGCGAAGCCAGGCCATGATGATGATGTTGTAGGTTAATACTTGTTGATATGTATATACATATTCTCCTTCCCATGACACCTCATTCAATACACACCACAATCTCTTTAGACCTTTTTCTTATAATATACTTTTCCTCTGAATACTTTTACATGAATACTTTTTTACACTAATGTTCACATGAATTCCCTTTCCTTTATCCACTTCTTTACTCCTTTCCGTCTAAAAACACTTATAGTGAATAGACGTTAAACTGAAGAAAACTGAAGAAAACACACACACACACACACACACACCAGGCATTCACACTGATGATACAGCAACAATGACAACAACAACGACGCCCGACAAAGGACCACAACCCACCTCTTCGGACAGTTCCTGGATGCGGTTGCGGTCCTTGCCCTGACTGGAGGCGGTGGTCTCCAGGCTGGACCTCAGTTTTCCCACCATGCCCTCCAGCTCCCCGTAGCTGGCCCTCGCTTTGTTCAGCTCTTTAGCCGTGCGCGTGTAGTTCTTGTGGGCGTCCTGCTCACCAACACACCACCAGTGTGGGTCCACATCACGCTGCTGTTTTACCTGACTTCACACGAAGGGTTTTAACTCGCTTGGGACGACAAGTTTTCTCCCTTGCTTTTCCCCACAGACGGCCCATTTGTAAGGGTTTGGAAAAAAAATTACAAAAAATACAAAATACTGTGTAAGAAAATGAAACTTTCAGAACTGGTTTATTACGTGTTGAGCTATTACATATAAAAAAAAAATCAAATTCTCATCTTATTTTTACAGTTTTGCCATAGGTAGAAAATACTGCCAATTTTTCACCCCAAATCACCATACCCATGCTCGCTTTCTGCATTAAATTCGCTTTCTTCTTCATCATCATCCACCTCTTCAATGTCCGACCCTTCAGTTTATAGCATTTCAAGTACTTCGGTAACCTAAAACATTGCCATCACTGCCTTGTTCGCTTCACAACATTCTGAGAAGAGCCCGCTTTGATAACAGGCTGGCACGCGAGCAGATGACCGGTCAGTGACTTTGTCAGCGTGTGTGCGAGACAGGCCACACATCCCAGGCTGACCAATCATACTGTTCGATTGTGGAGTGACCCAGAATAGCGCACTCTGCTTGGCTAATCACAAAATCACGTGTACAGCGCATGATGGAATTTTACTTTCGGAGAATGCTATTCCATTCCTTCGTCCGAGTCCGAATACGTTTTGTGTAGGAATGCGTGAGCATTCCTTCGTCCGGAGAGAGTTAACTCATTCTACCCCACAGCTACATGCCTTCTACAACTCCCCTGGACCAGCACTGCATGAGACCACTGCAGGAAAAACAGGGTGGTTCACTAAAACAACGAAAATCAATGGAAAATTGTTGATTCAATCGTTCGAACAAAGCTTTGTTTTCATGCTTCCGATCTTCGTAAACAGCTCAGTTTAGAATGCCAACTGTACCAAGCAAGGATGAACGAAATTAGAAAAGTGTGTTGGTACGAGAATACTTTGTACCTGGTCTACAGGGGAAGTAATGATGGTACGAGTTAACTCGTACCTGGAGTAGAGTGAGTTAACTCTTTCCATACGAACGGCGAAAGAGACAACGTTAACAGCGTTTCACCCCAATTACCATCATCAAAATATTGCAAGCGGAATGCTCTTATACTGAAGACGTGAATGTTGACAAAGAATACCACAATTCTGACGACGGAAGCTAAAGGTTGGGTCATTCAGACACCCACTGGACATCCGAGGGGTCTGTGTAGAGGAGAAGAGAGGACTGGCCATACTGAGTGAGTTAAGAAGTCCCTATCGGGTGCAACAGCCAAGCGGTTAGAGCACTGGACTTTCAATCTGAAGGTCCTGGGTTCAAATCCATGTCAAAGCGTCTGGTCGGTAAACAGTGGAGATTCTTCCAATCTCCCAGGTCAACAGATATATAAACCTGCTAGTGCTTGAATCCCCTTCATGTGTATATGCTTGCAGAAATCAAATATGCACGCTGAAAATCCTGTAATCCATGTCAGGGTTCAGTGGGTTATGGAAACAAGAACATACCCAGCATGCATGCCCCTCAAAGACAGAGCATGACTGCTCACATGATGGGGGTAAAAGCGGTCATACACGTAACAGCCCACATGTGTATGTAAGTGAATGTGGGAGTCGCAGCCCAGGAACGAAGTTCATAGGCATGTAGTTCCTGTGGGCGTATTGGACACCACACACAACAAATATGGGATTAAATCTCACTGTAGTTTCTCTGACATGAAGGGTTTCAGGAAGTCCATAGGTGTTCCGTTTCTATGGGCGACAATGACACCACACACAAGACATGATCAACATGGGGTCAAATTACACGGTCGCTTCTTTCACGTCAGAAAAAGGGGTCTAATCATCCTGGGCTTCTTCAGAGTACATGTGTAGTTCTCGCAAGCATCCTACATAGTGACACACCACTGACACATGTCAAAATAAAATGTTGGCTTGACTTCACAAAAAGGGGTGTTATAACAAATTCACACACACACACACACACACACATACACACAAAGCACACAAAACCACACCATAACACAACACAAGAACACAACACATACACAATAAACACACCACACCAAACCACACCATAAAACAACACAACACATCACGACACAACACACACACACATACATGCACACCAATGATGACAAATCCCACACCAACAGCAACCATCCAAACTGTACGGTACAACAAGTGAGAGAACCAACCTCCAGAGACTTGTCCTTGGACTTGATCATGTCTCTGCACGACTCCAGCTCTCTGGCCTGCTTCTCACAGTTCTTCTTTGACTTGGACAACTGTCAGGACACACACACACACACACACACACACACACACACACAAGCACACGCACACGCACACATTCTCACATGACATGACGGCGCTCTGACACAGTGGCAGTCAAGAACTAGTCAACCTAAATCCAATTCAGTTTCTGAATCAGCACTCATCTGACTCCCTTCCTCAAGGACACTGAATCATCTGATTCCGATTCTAATATATTCCTATATTATAATAAATCATCTGATTCCAGTTCTAAAATGTTCCATTGGATTCTATTTCAAATTATTATGTGAGCAGGAAAGAAGACTACTGTCACAATTACTTTGAAAAGGAAATTTTCTTCCTAAAATTACGTTTAAGTAACATACTTACCATGACCCACTAGTGCAGAGTCTGGCAGGGGTCTGATTCCTGTCCTGTGCAAACTACTATCCACCTATGCGGAGAAAACAAAAGTAGCTACGGCCGATAACCTCCCGAAATAGGTTGCCTCCCCACTGCATCCGTGACTAGCGCCCTCTTTTTACGGATATATGAATAAATAAATAACAGTGACAGCAGTCTTAGGATTAGAAAAACGGGGCCAAATCCTCTCCTTCCCTAGTTTTAGCCTTCCTCAAGTGAAGTGAGGCACCCAGTCACACCATTTGTGACAATCAAGTAAAGAGCCCTGAATTTAAATGAAGGCTCGGCAAAGGAAGGCAGGGCCCAGACTTCTCCTTACATCGTTTTATTCTTCCCCAACTGAATTCAGGTACCCAGGCGTTAAGAGGAAAATCGGAGCAAAACATCTTTCCCCAAGGACACAACACCGTTCCAAAACAGGCCCTGGATCAGATACCTTCTTCTTCTTCTGCGTTCGTGGGCTGCAACTCCCACGTTCACTCGTATGTACAAGTGTGGGCTTTTACGTGTATGACCATTTTTACCCCGCCATGAAGGCAGCCATACTCAACTTTCTTGGGGGATGCATGCTGGGTATGTTCTCGTTTCCATAACCCACCGAAACGCTGACATGGATTACAGGATCTTTAACGTACGTATTTGATCTTCTGCTTTCGTATACACACGAAGGGGGTTCAGGCACTAGCAGGTCTGCACATATGTTGACCTGGGAGATCGGAAAAATCTCCAGCCTTTACCCACCAGGCGCCATTACCGAGATTTGAATCCAGGACCCTCAGATTGAAAGTCCAACACTTTTACCACTCGGCTATTGTGCCCGTTGATCAGAAATCAAATTCCTCATCAATTCTGCCAAGGAGCCTCTTAGTGACATCCCCAGAAAAATCTAAACCCACTTCTCATATTCTCACCCTCATCATTCATAAACAAAAAAAACAAGCACATAACAGAAAACAAAATATTTGGAAAACTGGCCAACTGTGACAAAAAACTGAAGATTACCTTGTGTGTGTGTGTGTGTGTGTGTGTGTGTGTGTGTGTGTGTGTGTGTTTATTTATTTACTTATCTATTGGCGTTATCATTATGATTATTAATGTCATTGTTATTAATTTAATTCTATCTTATTTCTATTTATCCATTGTTTTTTCTTTGATCTATTCACTGACTTTTGTTATTACTATCATTATTATTATTATTATCACTTTTTTTCCCCCCTCAATGCCCGACTTGGTGCACTGGGTTACGCTGCTGGTCAGGCACCTGATGTGGTGTAGTGTATATGGATTTATCCACAGGTAGTGACGCCTCCTTGACCAACGGAACTCAACTGACGATTACCTCCTCTGACGTGGCGTCCAGTTTGCGGCGATAGGTCATCAGGGACTGTTTCAGGTTTTCCACAACTGCTGCAGGTGTCTGCGTCTTCTTGGTCTTCACCTCCTCCTTCTTGGCTGTCAGTCCTGAAGACACAAGTCAACACGGCACCTGAGAAACATCGTTATGTAGCCTGGGTGCTGCAATGTTGGTGCAAGTGTGAACTGTGTATGTGTGAGTGACTCTCAAACTTGGGAGGCAAAACTGCACTGGCTCTTTGTGCTGCAGTTTGGGGGCTAATTGGCCTTAGGGAACCATCCCAACACCGACTGTCCTAAAACCCTCTTGGCCGTGAGAGTGGGGATGTAACTAGGGCAAGACACTTTCCACTAGGATCAAATTCTGGCCCAGATAGTCGGGACAGCAGTTACCTCCTCTGCTCTTCTGATGGTCATAGTCGAATACGACTGACTATCATACAATAGTATGTGTGAGTGTATGAGGGAGATTTACTTGGAATTCAAGAGTTGAGCGGTAAAAGCAGCAATTAATTCATGGGTTTTTCTCTCATGTTAGAACCTGTGAAAAACATAGTGCTCTTTTCAATGTACCCAGTTCAGGCAAATGTGTAAAGACACACAACCAACTTCTTCCAGCATGTCATACTTGAACAAACAAACAATACGTTGGGCTTGGCAGGTGGTGTCCTACATTACGCTGAATCAAATCAGGCACTGTTGTTCATCACCAAGCAGTGCAGGGTCTCTTCTGCTGTGTGACCTGGTGGTGACTTAACGAAGATGGCTCCAGAGACAGCCCTGTGGCTGTGACAGACAAACCCAGGTGTGGCTGTGTTTGGGGGTCTTGAAATGAGCAGTGTGGGAGTAAAGCCACTGAAATGGCGCAGGTGATAAACTTGCCTTGCCTCGGTCCCCTAGCTCCAAGGGGAACCGTCAGGGCACTGTGATGTTGACTCGTGCACTAGCCTTCACCATTCTGGAAGATCATGTGTATGTGATAAACAGCACCAAAAGAAAAAAAAAAAAAAAAGAAAGAAAGAAAGAAAAAAGATGACACATACGGAGTTTCTTTCCTTTGTCCTCAGTGCCTGTGTCGTAGTTCATGAGAAGAAACTCCAGTTCCTTGAAGGCCGTGCCGTACGTGTCCTCCAGGTAAGCCTGCCTCTTCTTGGCCTGAAAACACCCCAGCAAAAACAACTGTTCTTTTCTCTTCAATGTCCATGTTCACTCATTTCTACCGAAGGCATGACATTTTCACTCGGCATTCATGATTCAGGAAGCCATATTCAATTTCCAGGTTGCGCATGCTGGGTATATTTTTGTTTCCATAATCCACCAAATGTTATGTGGGTTCAGATATCAAAATGAATGCTCTGGAGATAATCATTGTTGCTCAAAGGCATGGGTGAAAGGTGTGATGCTGTGTGGTGCAAATCAGATCATTACCCTGCATCACGGTGCCATGCAGCCACCGTCTTCTCACCACAACACATACAAACAAAACAGGCAAGGCCTTCAAGACTCACTAGTGATACAGACTTAAAAAAAGATAAATAAGAAAAATATATAATTTTTTTTTTTTTTTAAATCATTAAAATGTGTTCTGTATTTGATATTATTAAAGCATCAGGTTAAAAAAAAAAAAACAACCCAAAAACCCAGCCTAAAGCAGATTCGAACCAAGCATGTTTGGGCCAAAGGAAACAGTCTTACACATAGCACGAATCTGCGTCTACAAATGATGTTCAAAAGTAATATCAAATCATGTTGTTTTTCAGCTTGATAAATCGGTTACGGTATTCGAGGTGATGATACCATTTAAATTATGTTATTTTCGTATATCTCCGGCATTTAAGAAATTCTTTATTAAAGTCTGCAGTAAAGGAGATGTTGCCATCGCCTCAAACACACAGCAATATGTTGTCATTTCTTTCGATCTGCAGAGATCCATGTTCAACAGGCTTAGTGTATGACACGGTCCATTCAATTTCTCATTTATGTACATTCTATTTAAATCAGAATACACTTTAAAATATCCACATGCAGTAAACATGTTGATGATGTAGTTAGTGTATGTGCTCTGTCCAGAATTTGTATCCTTTGAATTGCAAACAAGAAAAAACAAGATCTGCACAGACCAGCCTAGACAAGGCTGACCGAAACTCAGTAAAACAGTCAGTTTAATTTTTCTTTTATGTTCATTCTAGTTAATTCAGTGTCCACATTAGAATATTCATATGCAGTAAACACACCGATGGTGCATTTAGTGTCACTGTATGTGTTCTGTCCAAAATTTGATTTCTTTTCTGTTAATTGCAAACAAGAAAAACAAGGTCATGCTGTCTTCTTACCAAGCATAGCCTATGCTCTGGCAACTGGGAAGTGGTAATTTGGTGTTTTGGGATTCCGGAACGAGCCTCAACAAAATAAACTGTTAATAATCCGGATTAACAGCTTAATTCTGGAGACTTACAACCTATTCACTGTGAAGATTTTTTTGCCCTACTATGTTAAGCCAAATTTGGTATTGGCAGACAAAAGTATTTCCAGAGAAAACGGCAATGTTAAAGTTTACCACGGACACACAGGCATACGTACACACACACAGACACACACACAGACAAACCGAACACCAGGTTATAAAGGTCCTAAAAAGAAGTGCCCCTCACAGCCACTGTCTTCACACCACAACACACACACACACACACACAAACCGAACACCAGGTTATAAAGGTCCTAAAAAGAAGTGCCCCTCACAGCCACTGTCTTCACACCACAACACACACACACCGAACACCAGGTTATAAAGGTCCTAAAAAGAAGTGCCCCTCACAGCCACTGTCTTCACACCACAACACACACACAGACAAACCGAACACCAGGTTATAAAGGTCCTAAAAAGAAGTGCCCCTCACAGCCACTGTCTTCACACCACAACACACACACACACAAGAAGTGCCCCTCACAACTGAGACGTTGCTCACCTTCGCCAGCTCAGTCTTCAGTTCGTTGAAGTTCTTCTGGTGCACCTCCAGCTCCTTGGACAGACTGCCGATGACCGTTTTCTTCTCCTCCACCTCCCCACTCAACTGCCTGCGAGTGGACAGGTATTCTTTCTCCGTCCTGCGGAAAACGGGAGTCATAGCGCCTATTCAAGTTTCTTCACTCCACCGGCACTGATGTACTGAATCAATCTGTATTGTATTGAATTGCATTGTATTGTATTGAATTGCATTATACTGTCTTGAATTGTATTGTATTGTATTGAATTGCATTGAATTGCATTGTATTGTATTGTATTGAATTGTATTGTATTGAATTGTACTGCACTACACTGTACTGTGCTCCACTGCATTGCATTGTGTTGTGTTGTATTGTACAGTATTGCATTACCTTCCTGTTACAACACTTTTCTGTGTATTGTGTTGTGTTGTATTGAATTGTACTACATTGCACTACACTGTGTTGTGCTGTATTGTACTGTATTGTATTACTTTCCTGCTACAACACTTTTCTGTGTATTGTGTTGTATTGAATTCTACTGCACTGCACTGCACTGCATTGCATTGTGTTGTGTTGTGTTGTGTTGTATTGTGTTGTATTGTATCACTTCCCTGCTACAACAGTTTTCTGTGTATTGTGTTGTATTGAATTCTACTGCACTGCACTGCACTGCATTGCATTGTGTTGTGTTGTGTTGTGTTGTATTGTGTTGTATTGTATCACTTCCCTGCTACAACAGTTTTCTGTGAATTGTATTGAATTCTACTGCACTGCACTGCATTGTGTTGTATTGTACTGAATTGTATTACTTTCCTGTTACACAGTTTTCTGTGTATTGTGTTGTATTGTATTGAACTGCACTGCACTGCACTGCATTGTGCTGTATTGTACTGTATTGTATTACCTTCCTGTTACAACAGTTTTCTGTGTATTGTGTTGTATTGTATTGAACTGCACTGCACTGCACTGTGTTGTGTTGTACTGTATTGTACTGTATTGTATTACCTTCCTGTTACAACAGTTTTCCGTGTATTGTGTTGTATTGAATTGTACTGCACTGCACTGCACTGTGTTGTGTTGTGTTGTATTGTACTGCATTGTATTGTATTACTGTCCTGTTACAACAGTTTTCTGAGTGAAATTGGAGCTGCAATTCCTGGGGAAGTTGCATCTCTACAGTGTAGCACCACCCACATGAAACAACGTCGTATCGTACTACACTGTGGTGTATTGCACTGCACTGCACTGCATTGCATTGCATTGCACTGAATTGTGTTGTATCATATCGTATCGTATCGTATCACATTGTATTACATTGTATTGCATTGTATTACATTGTTTTGTATTGTATCATACTGTACTGCTTTCTATCACGACAAATCCTCTTGTTTGGAATTCTGTCTGCTCACCCTGGGGAAAGTGGGCCAGCACAGTGCAACCATCCATCCCCATCTTCCCCTTCTTTCTCTGCCTGCAAGTGCATTTCTCTTACTGTCAACAATTTTTGAAGAGTTTTGCCAGAGACAATCCTTTTGTGGCCATGATCTTTTTATTTTTTTTATTTTTTTAATATGCGCTAGTTAAATGCTGCACGTGGTACATCACAGGTTTGTCATCTGAAAGACTAGCACCCAGACACCACTATTGGTCAAGCGAAGCGAGAAGATTCCATGGACAGTCGTGTTCTTGTTGGGTGGCATTACCACAAGACCACTGCTTCATGTGCGTATTTGATATTCTGCATGGGAATATACAAGAAGAGAATAGAGGATCAAGGCACCTACAGATCTGCACGTATGTTGAACAGGGAGATGAGGGAAAATATCCACCCTGAACCCACTGGGTACAGCCAAGATTCAAACCCAGAATCTTTGTATTTGTATTTGTATTTCTTTTTATCACAACAGATTTCTCTGTATGAAATTCGGGCTGCTCTCCCCAGGGAGAGCGCGTCGCTACACTACAGCGCTACCCATTTTTTTCTGTATTTTTTCCTGCGTGCAGTTTTATTTGTTTTTCCTATCGCAGTGGATTTTTCTATAGAATTTTGCCAGGAACAACCCTTTTGTTGCCGTGGGTTCTTTTACGTGCGCTAAGTGCATGCTGCACACGGGGCCTCGGTTTATTGTCTCATCCGAAAGACTAGCGTCCAGACCACCACCAAGGTCTAGTGGAGGGGGGGAAAATATCGGCGGCTGAGCCATGATTCGAACCAGCATGCTCAGATTCTCTCGCTTCCTAGGCGGACGCATTACCTCTAGGCCATCACTCCACATCACTCTTCGGACTGAGGGTCAAGTCATCTGTTGTGTGGTTAGATACTCTGTCTCTGTTCTGTGGGCAGGGCATCCGTGTCAGCAAAACTCATGGAATGAGATCACTATTCAGTCAGGTGTGTGAATGGTCAAATCATGTTGCTTTCAGTCCGTCCCACAAATGAGTCCCCACCGATTGGCTTTTTATCAACAACAAAATAAAGAAAAAAAAACGATTACAGACATACGGCATTTCAAATCTCAGCAGTTTTAAAAAGCAAAAGCAAACAAATCTAAATAACAAGAGAGGCAAGGCCTTCAAGACTCACATGTGATACACTTTTTTTTAAAATCCAAGCTTTTTATGTATTGAGTATAATTTCAAAAAATGTAATGTTTAAGATGAGAAAGATCAGTTTAAAGCAAATTAACTCCCCTAGCATTACAGAGTAATTTCCCTTTTTATACTATCTGCACCAAAACATTTCCAAAATAAATAAAACTTCCATGCTTAGCAAAAGAAGTTCCTGATTGAACAAAAAATGATGATAATGACTGCTCTAGCTGTTGGGTCAGAATATCAGATCAAAGTGCCAAGTTTAGAGAATACAAAAAATATAAATATAACAGTAAATGCAGTTTGCATATAATTAGGCTTCATTCTTTATTTTTTTGTGCCCATCCCAGAGGCGCAATATTGTTTAAAACAAGATGACTGGAAAGAACTGAATTTTTCCTATTTTTATGCCAAATTTGGTGTCAACTGACAAAGTAGTTGCAGAGAAAATGTCAATGTTAAAGTTTACCACGGACACACAGACACACGCACACACAGACAACCGAACACCGGGTTAAAACATAGACTCACTTTGTTTACACAAGTGAGTCAAAAACAGCCTCAAACCTAAAACAGATCCCTATACAGGCAGTATCACCATACTCATTATATCCACCATGATGAAATAAATACAGAACAAATGTTTCAATTATCTCATTTTCACGCCCTGTTCTCATACAGATCTAGGCTCCAATTACTCCTTTGCTTTCAGGAAAGAGATTGTTCCAAAAAATTTTTCATCTCATTTATAATAGTTCTTAACAATTAAAATAAATGTACATTAAAAAAAAAGAAAAAAAAAAAAGAAGTGCAGTCATTATATTCAGATTAACAAAGTGGAGATAATCCCAGTGGAACGGTAGGCATGAGTGGCAGGAGAAAAAAGCCCACTTGTCCAGCCAGCTGCAATGTATCCACTCCATACCTGCAGTACGTTCAAAGATACCTACTTGTCCAGTTTGCTCAGGACGTCTTTCTTGATCTTTCTCTCTTCGTCGTACATCTGCTCCAGCTCCCTGAAACCAGTGACCAACACACAGAGAGTCATCATGTGGACACACAGCACTCACAGTTATACACACACCACTCACAGTTATACACACACCACTCACAGTTCACTCACAGTTACACACACCACTCACAGTTACACACACCACTCACAATTACACACACCACTCACAGTTCAGTTACACACACCACTCACAGTTACACACACCACTCACAGTTACTCACAGTTACACACACCACTCACAGTTACACACACCACTCACAATTTCAGTGTCTTGTAAGAAACACACTCCTAACACTCTACTGCCGGAAAAATACAAGTGAACTTGATTGTTTATGATACTGCCTCTGTGTTAAGCCTTCACTGTATGCATGTGCTGTTTGCTGAGCAAACTAAAAGCTTCGGCTTGTTGCTGCTCTATGTGTTTGCAATGTCTTTACTTGCTTTCGAGAAAAAAAAATCATGTTTAAACCAACTTGAACAAGTACATAGTACTGACAAAAGAGAGAGTGGCACAGGACTGGAATGGCTGGAGACTGCTGGGGGCCTTTGAGGGGCAACAGATGTAGGTGAGGGAGGGTGACTGACAATAAAAGAAATGTTTATGTGATTTTTTTAAAAAATCCAGCAAAGAATCATCACAGACACCATTCTGAGAAAGAGTGACTGACAATAAAAGAAATATTTGTGTACATTTCTTTTTAAGTTATAAAAATCCTTATAGACACCATTCTGAGGGTGAGTGACTGACAATAAAAGAAATGTTTATGTAAAAAGAATTTTTGAAGCTATATAATTTTTTTTTTAAAATCAACAAAGAATCATTTATAGACACCATTGTGTACTGAAAAGTAAAATTTCTTCCTAAAATTACGTTTAAGTAACATACTTACCGTGACCCACTAGTGCAGACTCCGGCAGGGGTCTGACATTCCTGTCCTGTGCAAACTACTACCCGCCTATGCAGAGAAAACGAAAGTAGGCTACGGCCGATAACCTCCCGAAGTAGGTTACCTCCCCTTTGCATCCCTGACTAGCGCCCTCTTCTTAACTCACTCAGTACGGCCAGTCCTCTCTTCTCCTCTACACAGACCCCTCAGATGTCCAGTGGGTGTCTGAATGACCCAACCTTTAGCTTCCGTCGTCAGAACTGTGGTATTCTTTGTCAACATTCACCTCTTCAGTATAAGAATGTTCCGCTTGCAATATTTTGATGATGGCAATTGGGATGAAACGCTGTTAACGTCGTCTCTTTCGCCGTTCGTATGCAGAGAGTTAACGAACCTGTACTGTGCAGCCCCCACCTGATCTGTTTGGTCAGACGCTCCACAGCCCGGTTGGCTTCAGAGTTGGCCGACTTCTCCACCTCCAGACCCCCCTCCAGGTCTCGCACCCTCAGCTGTGGGGATGGGACACGTTCACTTTCACCATCAACACATACACCCTAACATACGTGCACATAAACATATGTGCACATAAACAAATAATGTATGCATACACACACACACACACACACACACATACACACAAGCTTGCTTGCTCACCTGCTCTCACACGCACACACACGCAAATAATGCATGCATATACACACAAACACACACACGCTTGCTCTCTCACTCACTCTACACAAATGCACACTTACGTCCCCTCACTCTCTCTCATAAGCACACACTCACTCACACATACTCACACTCACTCACACAACTACACACACACACACACACACACACATATACTCACTCATTCACTCAAAGATACACATGCATGTTTACACACACACACACACACACACTCACCAATAAACAAACAACACACACACAAACACACACATGTATGCATACACACATACACTCGTTCACTCACTCCCACAAACAAAAACACACTTACACTCAATCACACATACTAAATCAGACAGGGCCACTCATCCCCGAAAACTACCTACATGGCGGGATAAAAACGGTCATACACGTAAAAGCCCACTCGCGTATATACGAGTGAACGTGGGAGTTGCAGCCCACGAACGCAGAAGAAGAAGAAGAAGAAGAAGAAGACAGGGCCACACTGATATGCATGAGTGAACCTTTTCAGGGTCTACTGCACATAACCAAGCTCATGCAACCCATTCAGTGCAAAACATGGTTCATGGTTCATCACCATCATGTAAAATAAATTTGAAGAACACAATTTTTTTTTTTTTCTGAACTCCCCAAAAGCACCACACATCACTGGTATTTGACCCCAGGACCTCTTGACACAAATCTTAACTGTCGACTAAACATGGGGAAAGCACGCCTCTTCATGGTTCTGTGCAATGCATGTGTCCTTGGATGTTGTGTATGTCTGTATCTGACCAACGTCATGCTGTAAAGGTTGGAAAGAGCTACATAAATGCACTACTACTACTATTATTATCATCATTGTGATCATTCTTAGCGTTCAACACACTGACCACTACACCTCACAGCATTCAATCAACTGACCTGCACGATTTCAGAGTTGAACTTGGTTTCCAAGTGAGCGGCTCTTTCCGCTTCCACAGTCTCTTCCAGGGATTTGATTTTGAGAGCAGCACCCTGAAAAACAGCATCAGCACTCTTTTTTTTTTCTTTTTTTCTTTCTTTCATTTCCTCCAAAACTGCAAACATTACCACACACACACACAAACACACACACACAAACTCACACACACACACACAAACACCAACCATGATTGTAATGGAAATGTGTGATAAAGCCCACTCAAACAAAATGTTCCAAAAGTGATGCATTGGCAAGTATCAAAAAGAGAATGGGTTTTTGGTGTGTGTGTGTGTGTGTGTGTGTGTGTAATGATGGTTTTATATATGTAAAGCTTCCAATAAATCCTGACCTATTCAATGATACGTGAAATATACTACAGTACAATGCAGCTGTCATCCCAAGCTGAGTGTGTGTGCATATATGTAATTGCATATACACATATAAACAACCTGACGTGTGCATGTGCATGTGTGTGTGGTTTATGTGCGTGCATGCACAACAAGTGCAGAGGAAACAGGTATCATTACTAAACATAGGCCAAATCCTATTGCTTATATCCATGTTGACCAGCAAAAGGGCCTTTACTACTGAGCACAGGAATTCAAAACACCATGGATCAAAGTATTGTGGTCTCAAATGATTTTCTCTAACCTCCAGATCTTTCTTCAGCCTATCTTCTCGCTCCTTGCAAAACTTTATTTCGGAGACAGCTCTTCTGAGGTCATCAGACTGGTTCTTGTGCTCACCTGGAAAAAAAAAAAAAGAAGGTTACTATCAATGTAAATAAAAATAACAAACTTTATAATCCTAAGCTCATGCAACCCATTCTGTACATAAATGAACAAGTATAGTACATTCTCCTTTTTTTTTTCTTTTTTTTTTTTTAAAATGTATTTATCTATTATTATTCACTCCCCCCCCCCCCCCAGGCCTGACTAAGCGCGTTGGGTTACGCTGCTGGTCAGGCATCTGCTTGGCAGATGTGGTGTAGCGTATATGGATTTGTCCGAACGCAGTGACGCCTCCTTGAACTACTGAAACTGAATTGAAACTCCTAAACGAAACATGCATTTCACTCTGAAACACAAAAAGACACAGGAAGGGAATGATACATTCACACCAATCTCTCACAATGTCCGATATTCCTGATGTTTCTTTCAAAATCAAGTAAACAAGATGCAAGCTACTGTCAACTGTGGCGCATCAGTTCCATCCGGAAATATCTGTCCACTGACGCAACATCTAGACTTGTCGTTTCTCTCATTCTCTCTCGCCTTGACTACTGTAACTCTCTATTGTCTGGTTTGCCTGCTTCATCCATTCAGTCCCTTCAGCGCATACAAAATTCTGCTGCCCGACTCGTCCTCAGAAAGAAAAGATCTGAGCACATCACTCCTCTTTTGCAACATCTCCACTGGCTCCCTGTCTCACACCAAATAAAGTACAAGATCAGCACTCTACGCTACAAATGTATTCACAAATCAGCCCCTTCCTATCTCTGTGGCTGCCTTCACCTCTACACTCCATCTCGCTCACTGCGATCAGCTTCGGATCCACTCCACTTACGCATACCCAGATTCAAACTCTCGACTGTTGGCCACCGTTCTTTCTCTGTCTCTGGACCTTGCAACTGGAATGAACTTCCTCTTTTGCTTCGTCAAGTCTCCACACTCAGCTCTTTCAAGTCTGGCCTTAAAACCCACCTCTTCCCAAAATAGCCTCCCTTCCCTGCCTCTTCCTTGTCTTTAGTTTCTCCAGTTTTAGAGTTATGCGTGCACGAGAATGACTGGTGCGAAAGCGCTTAGATTTGTCTATGCACAAGATTCAGCGCTATATAAGTACCATTATTATTATTAATCATAAACATTAATTCCATTGCAAAGTTAGTCCTCTTGCCTTTCACATCATGACATGACCAGTAATTCAAGCATAATATGTAGAAACTCTTATCCAGTTAGACTGTATTATGAGTACTGTACACAAAAGCGATACTTACTTTCAAATATTTGAACTTTTTCGCCAAATTCACCAATAGTCCTGAAACAAATGCAAGAAATAAACAATTAAACATGCATGTACCAATATTTGTATGCATGACTGTGTTTACTTTGTTCTGATTTCAGAATGTTGCTCAATACATACAGTTTGACATGGCTTCATTATAATTCGCACTGTTTCCAAAATGGTGTTCAAATACTTCACACTGTTTCTAAAATGGTGTTCAACACTGAAAAATTACCATACCATGTTCCCAAAGAGCATCAGCAGAAATTATGATTGATACAAAAATCAATTTTTAAAAAGTCAGAAAACTTGAATGGAAAGAGCTAGAATTACTCACAGAAATGTGAAAACATTGATACTCTGCAGTAACAGAGACATCTGCATATTGACCATGGATATGTTACAACAGAACGCAGGTCCACATATGGGCAAAGACATGATACATTAACACACACACACTTACTGCAGACACACTCCTACACGCACACAGAAACACACACACACACGAGACACAGACACAAACATGCTCTCACACACACACACACACACACACACACACACAGACTCCAAGAAAGAACCACAGCAACAAGACTTACGACTCCTGCTGTTTGGAAATGGCAGCCAGCCGATCCCTCTCATTCCGACAGACTTCCATCTCTGCCTGGAAACGTGCTGCCTCATGATCCTGAAAGTCAACAGCTTACGTTAAACAACACATCAACATGCCACGCAATCACACAGAAACCAGTCACATTCCTCTCTCTCTCTCCCCCCCCCCCTCCCGCACCCATCCTGCCCCCCTCCCCCGCCCCCCTTTCTCTCTTTCCCTTAGTGCCCAAGAACACTGGTGCGAGCTTTCAAATCAGCTTCTCCTTTTTTCTTCAGAATGCTGTTAACAGGATTTATCCCTCCCCTAAAATTACATATAAGTTTACAATACATACAACGACCTACTGGAACCGACTCCAGCAGTGGTCCGACTCCTGTCCTGTGCAAAACAGCAGTCCATATGGAAACCTTTTATCGCACTCCCACTACACTCCCATAAAAACTTATGACAAATGGGTTTGCTTTTGTCGTCCTATCCTGAAAAGCATTGCAACTAAGTGTCTTATGTTCAAAGAACCACACAGTTGTTGTTTGAGGGACGTGGTGGCGGTCTCCACTCTGGGAGGGACGCTCACTCAGTCTGGCTCCGCGACTAAGCCATTATTGTCGTTAGTAGGGGGCTTAGTAGGTGGTGTCCTAAGTACGTTAAAACAGAACAGGCACCACTGAACACCACCGAAGTGACTCAGCAGCAGTGCAGGGTCTCCTCTGGTGTGTGGCCTCATGGCGACCTAACATCGATGGTTCCCTGTGGACTGCCGATGCTGGGACTGCGATGGACGAACCCGGGTGTGGCCGTGTATGGGGGAATCTAAATGAGCGGCGTGGGAGTAATGCCACTGAAACGGTGCAGATGATGGGGCAGCAAAAAAAAAAAAAAAAAAAGAAAAAAGAACCACACAGTTATCTAACAAAGAAAGTTTTAATTAAGTGAACTGTTTTGGAAAGCGTCACACCTACCCTCTCTGCAACCTCAGACCTCAGTTTGCGTTCCTGTTCGCTTGCCGCGTCCGTGGTGTTACGCAGCTGATGCTCCGCTCTCTTCAATTCGTCTGTGAGGTCAGCCACTTTTTCTGCAACATGAACAGTCCTGCACACTTCAGTGCAATGCTTCACACTGTGCTGCCGTTTTTTTCTGTACTGATTTCTCACTATATCCTGTTAAATAATAACTATCACAACAAAAGTATTTATATAGCGCTTAATCATGTGCAGAGACAAATCAAAGCACTTTCAAAACAGTTATTCATATACATGCATAACTGCTGCTGGTCAGGCATCTGCTTGGCAGATGTGGTGTAGCGTATATGGATTTGTCCGAACGCAGTGACACCTCCTTGAGCTACTGAAAACTGAAAACTGCATAACTACAACAATGCAAATCTGTTATAATTATAGTAGATAATAAGAATACAAAAATAATAAATCATCTTTAAACATAACGTAAACTCTTGTGTCAAGCCACTCAGAGTATTATACAATTCACACCACACACCAACACCATGCAAAATCACAAACAGCCAGCCATACACACACAACCTACAACATGACTAAGAGAATGCTTGGCAAAATAAATGCGTCTTGAGACTTTTTTAAATTCACTAAGAGTTGGAAGTGTTACACTGATGGAAGGCAGCAAAATAATTTTTGCTGCCAAATGTTATCATTTTACATTTAGGCTGTTTTAACAGGTTTTCACTGGAAAAGGAACTGTACAAGAGAAGTGGCACAGTGAAACATGCATTGCGTGCTAAATTTTTACTGTCATGCTTGTAATCTCTATGTATCACAGACTTTACCACACTTAGCTTCTCTTGCTGAGGTAATAACACAGAAAGATATGGTGGAAGTGGCACATCAAGACAGTGATAGGAAAGAACTGTAACTTTTGTATTCACATCAAAATCTATCTGTATGTATGCCAGATTCTTCAAAATCAGGATAGCATGGACATGCACAAATAAACACACATACACATTAAACACAAACACACACACACACACATTAAACACAAATAAACACCAAAACACACAAAGATAAACACATACACATACATTAAATGAAATTCAAATGAAAACACACAGAAAAACACACACACACATTAAACACAAATAAACACACACAGATAAACACACACACACACTAACATACACACATTAAACCCTCTCCACAACCACCCGTCACGACAGCCATCCATTACCATCCCCTCCCTGTCACACGGTGCCAAAGACCTACGTCTCAGTTCGTCGACATTCTCCTGCAGACTGGCCTCTCGCTGAGACTGCTGCTGCTTCTGCTGAGTGATCTCCCGTTGAGCCTTGGTCAGCTCAAACTCAATATTGTGACGTGTTGCCTCCCCTTTCTCAATCTGTGATCGCAGCTTGGCCAGCTGATTTTCCAACGAACCAATCTGGAGTAAGAAATAAAGAATGAAGTCCCCGCACAGGCGGAGAGTAGTTTGCACAGGACAGGAATCGGACTCCCTGCCGGAGTCTGCACTAGTGGGTCACGGTGAAGTATGTGTAGTTAAAATGTGACTTAGCTGGGCTATAAGCAACACGATCTAACTTGATACTACCAACATCCTCCCATGCATAACTTCCTCCATGCTCAAAGAAAAATAAGCCAACAAAGAGAGCAAGCAACATATCAGAAACTGCCTTGTTTTGTCAGTCTTGGAGAGTCCACGACAGCCAAAACGAACCCAGAAACACTGTCCTCCTCAGTATCAGTCATTCAAACTTTCCATTTGCACTGGTTTTATCAATGGTTCTTTTCTCTCTCTCTCTGTCTCTGTCTTTCTCTCTCTCTCTCTCTCTCTCTCTCTGTCTCTCACCTCTTTGTTGTGCTGACTGGTTCCTTCCAACCTTTGCTTTTCAGCAGTATTGAGACGTTTCCTCAGTTGGCTGACCATATCTATCAAAACATCACAGAATCATCCATAAACAAAAGACAGCATCAAACATCTTTTAATAACAATGCAATCACAGAATTATCCATAAACAAAAGACACCATCAACACGCTTTAATTACAATGCAAACTATCTAAATTTTGTGCTTTATAGGTTGCTATCAAAGAAACTTTGTATCAACATACAGTAGGTACACACACATGCCCATGCAGAGAACACTCACACCACAAACACATACACACATGTTTCTATGGTGGTCTGGTTTAGTTCCTTTCGAATACGAAAATAGTGCTCACAAAGTCCCCACAGAAAACAGCAAGAACAAATGAGATCTTCCTGGCTAAGTAAATTCCAAATGTTCCTTTTAGTCAGACGTCACTTAACACACACACAATCACTATAAAACCAGTTAAACAAAGAACAAGGGTGATAATGATCTGATGAGAAAAAAAGGCAGAAGAAAAAAAAGGAAACGAAGATCAACAACAATAACAATACCTGCAGCAACAACCAACAATTCATGATAATCACACTATAAACAAGACAGGCAAAGCCTTCAAGACTCACTTGTGATCTTTTTTTTTCTTTTTTTTTCTTTTTTTTTTTAGTAAATCTAATCGTTAAAACGTGTTCTGTAATTGTTATAATAAAGCTTTGGGTTTAAAATAAAAAAGATGGAAAAAAAAGGCCTGAGCGCAGATTCGAACCCAGCATGTTCGGACGGGAAGAAATTGTCTTAGTCACTGCACTATTGTGGATCCATGAATGATGTTCAAAAATAAACATTTAACTTTTGTAAAGGGCGATAAATCAACTGCTCTATTCGAAGTGATAATGCTGTTGAAATCATATTATTTTGTTGTATCTCGGGCATTTAAAAAAATTTTAAAGTCTGCGGCAAAGGAGACGTTGCCATCGCCACAATCGCACTAAATAAATGTACAAGTTCAGTTACACTTGCCAGGAAAGTACAACACAGTCAATTCAATTTCTCTTTTATGTTCATATCTAGTATGAGTATCGACTTTAAAAGATTCATATACAGTAAACACATCGATGATGTAGTCTGTGTGACTGTATGTGTTCTGTCCAGAACTTGTATTTCTTTCCATTTAAATGCCAACAAGAAAAACGAGGTCACGCCGTCTTGTTATTAAGCATCGCCAATGCTACTGCAACTGAGAAGCAGTAATATGGTGTTTTTGGAATCCCGGAAATGGCCTCAACAAAATAAACCGTTAATGATATGGGAAACATGGCTTAATTCGGGAGACTTACAATTTATTACTGGTATGACTGTGAAGATTTTTTCCTACTATCTTTAAGCCAAATTTGGTATTGACAGACAAAGTATTTCCAGAGAAAATGTTAAGGTTTACCACAGACACACAGACATACACACACAGACACACACACACACACACACAGACAAACACCAGGGTTATACCATAGACTCACTTTGTTTACACAAGTGAGTCAATAATACCCAACTACAACTATAAAGAAAAAAAGCGCAGTATTGCCAGGACTGCTCTCTAGGTATACAAACAGCAGCACAAATAATAATAATAAGGTACATTTGTATAGCGCCCTTTCTCTCTAAGAGCCATGAGCGTTTTACATGAAAGAAAAAGTTAAAAAAATTACAGAAACCACTTGTGACTACTCTCTCTCCCTCACCCCACAAACAATTCTGTCGTTATAACAAACTGATCCAACACACCACATTTTTTTTTAAAGATTACAGATTAAAGGTTCCACAGCCTTTTACAGCCAACAGTGCATTTAATTCTGTGTCAAGGGCTCAGCATGGGAAGGTGGGACCTAGTCCTCTTCTTCTGTCATTCTAACCATCCAAAAATGAAGACTGCCACCCGTTCACAACTGGAGGGATGGGTGCAACAGCCGAGTAATTAAAACGCTGGAGTTTCAATCAGAGGGTCCCAGGTCTGAATCTTGGTTGTGCCTGGTGGGTAAAGAGTGGAGATTTTTCTGATCTCCCAGGTCAACATATGGTGCAGACCTGCTTGTGCCTGAACCCCTTCGTGTGTATACGCAAGCAGAAGATCAAATAAAGCGTGTTAAAGATCCTGTAATCCATGTCAGTGTTTGGTGGGTTATGGAAACAAGAACATAACCAGCATGTACACCCCCGTGAACAGAGTATGACCAGGACTTCCGTTAACGCACATATGTGCGTCCATGACTCTCTAAAATGAGAGAGGACGCACTACAGTTTCAGCTAGGGAGCCCAGGAGACGCACTATAAAATTAGCGTAAATCGAAATGTGAATGAGCAGAGTCAAACAACAGTGCTGGCTTCTTTTCATTTCACTTGTTTTTGGTCGGCATCTTATCTTCGTGAAATCGGCGACTGCTGCCAAGTTCATTACTTAGGGAGACTGTTACCCTTTTCCGACACGCTCACAACGAGGCTTGTCAAGTATTCTGTGACCAGTTTGAAATCAGAATGCCTCCGCTATCGTGGCTTGACACTCCAAAATGCAAACAAGATGAAAAGGCTGATTCTGATTCAGCCGACGTCAATCAGCCTGCTTTAAAAGGGTACGGATCACCGAAAAAGAAAAGCCGCACAAGTCAACGTTCATGGGAGTAAGAATTCAAATGGCTGCAGTACGACGAAGACGCACATGTAATGAAGTGCAGAACTGTGAAATTCGCAACCAGGTCATTGAGCAACTCCCGGAAAATAAATGTGTTTGTGACAGGATCGACAAACTTTCAAAAATTGTCCTTGTGCGGCTTTCTGTTTTCAGTGGTTCACTCCTCTCAATCTTTCTCTCTAACTCACTATGTGCATGTCCATCTGTCTGTCTGTCTGTGTGTAAGGGGTGTGAGTGGTGTGTATATCTGTGTATATATATGTATATATACATATCTCTCTCTCTCATTCTCTCTCTCTCCCTCTTGTGTGTGTGACTGTGTGTGCATGTGTATCTCTCTTTCTCTGTGTGTGTGCATGTGTGTCTCTCTTTTTCTGAGTTCAGAGAGTGTTTATGAGTGTCTGCGAGTGTGTCTATCTCTTTCACTCATTCAGCGTGTGTTTGTGTGTGCATGTGAACTGACTGAAAGGTAGTGTGTGGTGTGTTTGGATGAAAGAATGGTTTCTTGACCTCCGACTGATCGGACTCTCTAGAACCACATGGGGACTCACTAGAACACCTGAGTGGGAGTCCTGTGGACTCTCTAAGCAAACCAACTGTAGGAAGCCCTGATGGCTGCCTAGATGGCGGGGTAAAAATGATCATACACAAAAAAAACCCACTCATGCACATGCGAGTGAATGTGGGAGTTGCAGCCCACAAACGAAGAAGAAGAAGAAGAAGAAAACTGGAAGGAGTGAGGAAAAATCAAAGGGAGTAAAGTGCCTTTCCCAAGGGCACAACACACTGCCGAAACAGAGCCTCAAACCCTGAGGAACACTGGATCAGAAGCCCAGCGCCCAAGCAATTCTACCATCGCACCTCTCAACACACTTCCAGCATGGATCTTCTTCTTCTTCTTCTGCGTTCACTCGTATGCACGCGAGTGGGCTTTTACGTGTATGACCGTTTTTACCCTGCCATGTAGGCAGCCATACTCTGTTTTCGGGGGTGTGCATGCTGGGTATGTTCTTGTTTCCATAACCCGCCAAACACTGACATGGATTACAGGATCTTTAACGTGCGTATTTGATGTTCTGCTTGCATATACACACGAAGGGGGTTCAGGCACTAAGCAGGTCTGCACATATGTTGACCTCGGAGATCGTAAAAATCTCCACCCTTTACCCACCAGGCGCCGTCACCGTGATTCGAACCCGGGACCTTCAGATTGACAGTCCAACGCTTTAACCACTCGGCTATTGCGCCCGTCTTCCAGCATGGATAACTTGAGAAACAATGTCTGACCTTGTTCAGACTGGAGGTCCAGTTTCAGCTGTTTGTTCTGTATTCTCAACTGATTCACGTCGTACATGCTATAGGCAGAAGTGTTCAGCAAAGATGATGGGCCATCCTGAAAAGAAAAACAACAACAGAGAATGGTAATGATAACTATCATATACTAACTGATTGATTCATTGCTTAACTTTGAATAATGGTAATGATATCAATAATAATGGTAGTAATGTAGAAATAATACAAATACTACTGCTACTACTATACTACTGATAATAATGAGCTTAAATTTGAGTTGATTTTTCTTTTTTAAAAAAAAAAAAAACCCGCACCAAACAGTTAACAAATCAGTAGAAAATGGGTAACATGAGAAAATGAATTAATCAAAGACAATCAATAAACTTTCAAAATCACTTTTTTGAATAAAAGGAGGCTTTACGATATGTACATTTACTGATAAAATTTCACATCAAAATAGAATTTACCCATTACCAAATCAGCCAAACTAGATGTGAAAACAGCATGTTTCAATTACAGAAAAACTATGGGTTCAGTTTAACTTACCTTAGTCTTATCATCACACACAAACACACACACACACACACACACCCTGTTCAAAAGTTAGCCCAGCTGACATGCCGCCGCCGGCCCCCTCACCCCGGGCCTTGTCTCTTGTTGCATGTGTATCTCTCTGTAGATTGCAGAATTTATTCTTGTGACATTACCACTGCTTTAAAACTTATTGTGTCTGCAAATGTTACACAAACTAACCTTAAAATCAGCAGAGGCACAATCCTGTGCTTTCAATTTTACTCTGCCATCCCCAAATAAATCTCTTACAACATGAAAACCTTGCTCCAAGGTGTTCCTCCACATGCTATTTTTCTCAATTCCTGAAGGATATAAATATTTTTAATTTCATCTGAACAGAATGGGATATGGGTAAACTGGTCTTTCCAAACATTATCTTAAATGACCATTCAACGCTATTTTGGTTTACTGTACATCATGTTAATTGACCATCTGACATTATTTTAGTTTCTCTTTGACTAGTTTTAAAAGCTGGTGGATATCAAAGCCCTGAAATGACGCCTTAGCGGTCTACTGCCTTACAAGCAAAATTATCTGATCTGATTTGAAGTCTGTGTCTGCCAAATAGGAACAGATCTGGAAAAAAAAAAGTTAATGTCTACATCAACATTACACAGAGATGCCAAGCCGTGCCAAGTGTTTGTAGGAAAAATCAGGAAATTTGCTAGGAACATTTTGAATTTGGTAGGAATACTCGGACTCCGAGCCATATCAGCTTGCTCCTTCCTTGCACTCCATAGGTAAATCCACCAGGCATAGATACTGTTTGACTGAGACACAACTTCATTTAGCCACGTTCTCTACTGTTCGGGCAAACAATTAAGCTGATTGGTCTACTGAATGCTGTTTCAATATAAACACGCATGTGATTAGCTGAACATCATCACATGAGACCAAGGTCAGTAGTGACTGCCCTGGCCTCAAGATCGATAGGTCTAAAGCGTCTGGGTAATGTGACCAATGTATGTGGTCAAAAATGAACTCGTCGGAACAATTTTGAAGTTGGCGTAACATCGGAACAAACTGCGATTGAGCGTAACAAAATACAGTGAAATTGTAACAGTTAGCATCTCTGATTACAGTACTCACCCGTTCTGCATCCCCCATGTCTCCATTGAAGCCAGCCATGCTTCTGGGGCTGTCGTTATCTTCCACATCTCTCTCCCTTCCAGCGTCACCATCCATCTCTGTCTTACTGGTCTGAGGCAAGTCTGAGAGTGAAATAGATTGCAGAATTTCTTCTTGTGAGCTGTTCAGCGTCTGTGTGTGTGTGTGCATGTTTGTGTGTGTGCATGTGCATGTGTGAATACATGTGTGTTTGTGTGTGTGTTTGTGCACTAGGAATGTATGGGTGTACAGACTCTGTGTATGTAACTGTGTGACTAAATCACTAAATGCAAAGTGTGTGTGTGTGTGAGAGAGAGAGAGAGAGAGAGAGAGAGAGAGAGAGAGCATGCGTGAGTGTTTGTGTTTGCCCATGTGTGAGAAGAAAAAAAAGCATGTGTGCATGGATACAGTGTAGATTGTGGGAACTGGTTCCTGTGTTGCACCTCAGGGTGGGGAAGTGAAGAAGGGAACAGGAGGGGGTAGGGAGTATCTCTGCAGAGATCTAACAAACATCAATCTACACATGTGTAGATTTTTTTACATTGATTCTCACTAAAATCTAACATGGCAAAACCTTAACCATCAGTTACAGGGGACAAAACCATGAGAAAGCCATGGCTCCTGATAAATAAGTATCAAAAGCATGGCAAACAGAATCAATCACTAGAAATTTTCTGAAATGATCATGCACATTGAACTTGATCATCTAAACATTGACAACCTGTCTATTCCACCTCCCTCACGCACACAGATCATACCTTGACACAGTCTTTACATCTACTGCAATTGTGTGCTTAGATCTATACTGAACTGTACATACATATAACTCTGTGTGTGTGTGTGTGTGTGTGTTGGGGAACGCTATTTCTGATTATGATAATTAATGCCCACTGTTTATTCTGTTCACTGTTAAGAGTAGAATGAGACTAGAAACACACACACACACACACGTACACATAGTGACAGATTAAGGACAGGGATAGACTTCAGAAATAAATACTGATCATCTTCAATACAAAATCTATGTGAATTAATAAAGACAAACACTAGCGTCAGACTATAGGCTGTTTTCTATGACTGGTCAGAACTGTGTTCCATGGATACAACACAAGTAATGTCGCTTCACATTTATTCACTATTCAGTCTCCCATCTTCAGTTTGCATGCTTAAATCAAGATGGCAAAATATTTGTTCCTTGCCAAAGTCTGCCATATAATCAAATATGACTCCAAACAAAATTTGCGAAACAATCGTATACTGGATTTCTGAAGAATGGAGAAAGCACTCAAGTCCACGAAAGCTCAAAGCAAGTCTGGACTGGATTCGACAACAATCTCCATCAAAACTTTCATGATCCTCCAAAAAACGTACTCAAATGCATTATCCATTATGTCAAATGTGCACACATTTGCTTTTATCAAAGATACTTCGAAACTACAACTGTTGCTATCATTACCGTTACGGTATCAATAAATCTTGCACGTAAAATACTCCAAGTCCTTTCAGAGTTTCGATTCTCGAAGCGCCATAGTGTTTGTGTCGGAGATCCGGCCAGAAGCGCAGATTTGTCTTCCCTTGACTTCGATTGGTTAAAAATTTGAGCCCAATCAAACTGACAAGAATGCAACAACGGCTTATAACAATAGGTTAGTATGATACCACTTCAGCTACAACCACAATTGTTACTACTTTTACTGTTGACATCATATTCATATTGAATCAGTTCAACAAAAAATTACTGTATGTTAACTGCACACATGCAGCAAAAACACACTGTGCCTCTGCGTGTGTGTGTGTGTGTGTGTGAAACCTGATGTTTTACTCATGTGTGTGTGTGTGTGTGTGTGTGTGTGTTAAGTTTGACAACCAGTTGGTCAGGAAAGTTGTGTTGTTCGACTGGAGTGAGTCCTGACCATCCGTCAGGTTTTTGTGCGAGGTCTGTCTGGCGTACAACATGGTGGGCGGGGGTCTCTGAGGCCCGGCTTCAGTGTGTGCATGTGTGTGTGTGTGTGTGGTAGTCCTGTTTCATATTCATAACCGTATGCGTAACCGGGCTACTGAGTTTCTGTTGTTTGAACAAATAAGCAGCTCGTCTACTGATTATTATGTCAGTCCTACTTTGAGACGAAGAAAAGCCGGATCGAGAGCCCGGCAACTGCTGACACGGGACAGCCGAAATCACATCCCCACAAACTGTGGCAATCATCTAAAAATATACGGCGGTAGCCGACCTGTTGAAGCAGTCGGCCGGCCAGCCTTTGTCCTCAGAAGCCGGGAACGAAGGGGTGGAGGGGGGGGGGGTGCGACTGAGGAGGGCTGGGGCAGGGGGTGGGCCGGGGTGAGGGGGCCGGCGGCGGCATGTCAGCCGGGCTAACTTTTGAACAGGGTGTGGTTCAATTTATTTGAAACGCTTCAGTTCCACGACAGCGGGGACGGCTGAACTATATATACCTATCTTGAAAGCTGTTAACACCGCCCTGACGGTAATTCGATACCGGTGGAGTCGAATACATGCATGCAGAGGGAGAATGGATACAGACTCGCCACATAAGCAAACCATTTATGTTTTCCAACATTCACAGCTGTCGTAGTGGGCCGCACGGTGTGTACCCTACAAATACATCAGTCAGTCTAACTGATATTTTCTGAGTCCGTCCAACCCCGGCCGGCCAAGAACTTGACGACTGAGGTGTATCTCAGTATAAGCTGAACTGATTGCCACTCGTAGCTACACTGACCGTGCACAAATACTATAAAGGGCACACACGCGCGCGCGCACACACACACACACACACACACTGTGACACACACACACACACACTGACACACTGCGGATACAAACAGGCTGACTGACACACGCACACACGACACTGGCACACACTCGGGCACACACACTGTGACACGACTGACTCGGACACACTGAGTGTGACTCAGTCGCACTCACAAAGGTATAGACACGTCACACACACACGTGCACACGGCCCGGGCACACACACACACTGACACGTGCATGCACGCGCGCGCACCGGCGGCAAACAAACACACTGACACACACACACCCGCCGCAGCACTCACACACACACACACACACACACACACACACAAGCAGCAGGAACCGTGTGCTGTACCAGTAACTGAAGGCGGCCTGCGGCGACAAAACTGAGTAATTACTGGCATGGTCCACTGAGTCAGCCCTCCAACTTTTTAATTGTTACATGAAAAGGCATGCAGTGTAACTCAGTTTCGCGTTGTTGGGGCTCATCATAAACCATTGTATCTCTCTGCAGTTACACAAGAACCATTCACGTCGACAAATCGCGGTTAAATTCTCTTTTGCTGCAAATACCCCAGCCCACGCCAATCCAAGGCCGTTCACTCTTGCAAGGCTGCGCAACACTGACTTCAACGGCAATTACCTGTTAGCAATGCAAGAAGAGGTCTGTGAAGGGCGATCAATAATGGCGTAGCTTGCTTTCCTTCTATTTTTTTTCCCCTCCGCAGCATATCGCACGCTCGCTGTGTCTGTAGTTTGCTTTGGTCGTCAGACAGCTGGTCGGGGCAGCGTCAGCTTTGAACAACAGCCGCGTTCCCACTCTCCCTTTTTTTTCATGATTAAACTGATGGCTGTAAAATATGGGTGAATGCATAGTGGGTAAAAGGTGGAACACTGAAACTATTAATTTTGTCAGTATTTCCAGCATTTCACCACAGAAGTGGTCCAAGTTCTTCAATGCCTGATTATCTAACCATGACGTTTTGAAAAACAACTGAATATGTCTGTTCATATTGCCCAACAGCTTTTTAAAGAACCACAGTGACTGATCGGGGTTTCACTTTCAGTGGTCCAGAATACATTGACGTAATGATAGTTGTTTTTCCACGATATATCCTATATACAGTGTCTGGGTTTCTGTTGTTCAGCTTGATAGGTTAGTCAGTATACTCTTTAGTAATGATGGGCGACACCGTCTCAAGTTGTTTCTGTCTACGAATCCGTCACAGACAGCTGTTTCTAGGCCTTTGGTTTTGAGGGTAAGGTGTGTAAAGAAGTGTACACTTGTGGATTTTTCAGTGTGTAAAAGAAAGTTCTAGAATAGGCGTGTAATGTTATATCAGTGGTAAAGTGTTTGGATTAAAGAAGCGTGCACTGATTTGTGTAAAAGGTTTTGTAAATGAAGTTCGAAACGTACAGGCCATAGTGTGATCACTGACGGTGTCAGTGAGCCGGGGAAGCTCGTTCAACTTCACGTCGTTTCAGAACTTCAGTGATGTGTGCATGTACATGCATGTACACGTCGTACTGACGAATGCAGTCCGCCGGGTCGTATGCGTGCGCGCGCGCGCGCGCGCGCGCGCGTGTGTGTGTGTCAGTATGTGTGTACAGTGTGTGTGTGTGTGAGAGAGAGAGAGAGAGAGAGAGAGAGAGTGAGTGGATGAAAACTTGATGAGAGTGAGAGACATTGAGACATACCAAGTGCAGAGAAACAGACAGAAAGACAGCGGATTGATCGACAGACAGACAGACAGGCGTTAAGGCAGGGAGAGAAACTGAGTCGCTTGTTCACTCTGTCTCTCAGTCTCTCTCTCTCTCTCTGTGAATGAGAGTGAGAGAGATAGAGACAGACAAACGGACAGACTGATCGACAGACAGTCACTGCCGGAGAGCAGGGAGAGAAATTCAGTCGCTTGTTAACCGTGGCTATCACCTTCAGTAGCCAAATGACTTCTACATTTTGTTTATGTCGTCTGTTTGTCGGTCACATTTCTCGGCCAAGTGTCCTTCCTCTGTTTTAACTTCCTTGAACTCTCGGCTCTTCTCATTTCAGGGAAACGCTTTGCAGTATTGAGACATGACCCGTGAGGTTGTTTGCAATTTTCTCGGACATCGCTATATCAGCTGCAATAACTATTACAATTATTCATAGTTTAATTATTATTCATCTCTCTTCGTCTCAGACTTCATTTTACTTTACAGTCATAGTGTCTTCTTCTTCTTCCAGTTCTCTGTCTCAGTATCTGTCACTGTTTCATCCATTGTCAGTTCAGGTTTGCAAAGTTATCAGTGTGCTTGTTTCAAGTGTTGTTGGTGAGCCTTTTTGTCTCTCTTTGTCTTTTCAAGTCTTCAAGTTGACACAAAGCTAAATATTATCTGTCTTCTTCTTTACATCAGTCATTATCAGTATTCTGTCACCTGTTCTGTTTTCTGCCTTAAGGTCTTGTATAATCTCCGGCTACGACGGTTGCAATGTCGGTTCTTGCTTCGATTTGTCTCCAGTTGACACGCACAGTGCTTCCACTGGGTGACAAGTTTCAGTCACCAAAGTTTTGATGCTTTCAGTTCATTATGAAGTATTCACTAAACAGCGATAGCGGTATGTTTCTTCAAGTTCTACATCGGCGTGTGTGTGTGTGTGTGTGTGTGTGTGTGTGTGTGTGTGTGTGTGTGTGCGCGCGCGCGCGCGCGCGCGCGTGTGTGTACACGGTGTG